>NC_048298.1:251844049-252067211 GCF_013100865.1 Trachemys scripta elegans | reverse complement strand
GCCGCGATCGGCCGAACCTGCCGCGTCAGCAGGTAAATAAAACTGGCCCGGCCCGTCAGGGTGCTTACCCTGGCGAGCCGCGTGCCAATGTTGCCAACCCCTGAAGTATGCAAGCACACTATATAGTACATTCTGCACATAGCTGAAAAAATGTTTAACTCTTCAGGGCATGGACTCAGTCTCTCCGTGTTTCCACAGGTTCTTTAACAGCAGGACCCTGATCCTGACTGCTATCTTTGGGCACTACCATAAAAGAAATAGAGAAATACTAAATAATGCTATATACTAAAAGAATGTATTTTGAACATATATTCTGAATATCTAGGATGTCTAATCTGCCAGATGTTGCAAATTGTAGTAGTAGCATTGAGAGAGTGTGGTGTTTGCTTTTATTTCACTGGCTTAAAAATAGGTTGTTGGTATAAGCACATTGCTATGCAATCTTACCTGGCACCTTTCCTTTTCATGTTCTTGATGAAGGGCTTGTATTCTGGAAGTCCACTTACTTTCCTATAACGAAAGTAAATATTCATTTAAAGATTTTGTTTGTATTAAAAATTGGTTAATAATGAAGCTGAATTACATTATATCAGCATAAAAGATTATTAATACTGCAGCACTTCAGTAACCCCTTCCTTATGACAAACAATAATTGAAGTGTCTTGTAACTGAAATGTCTCATATGTTTGAGTGTAAGTGTTATATGTTATTAATCAAACTGGAAATTATGTATTCATAGGACCCTGGACATACAAGTCCTGTCTCTCTCATTTGACAAAATATAAAGTTACAATGATATATTTCATTTTGCTAATAACAAACATATGAGTAGTTTTTTTTTCTAAATAACAAATTCAAACACTGGTTAATGGGATTTATAGTGACAATGAAATAAAACACCTTAACTTGTGAAGGATGGAGTATACTTCCCTTTGTGGGAAGAACTGAACAAATTCCACCATGAATTTTCTTCGACTAAAAGAAGGGGGGAGGGGAGGAGAACCCATCACTAAAATTTTCTAACATCTCAGAGTTTCTTATCATTTGTTCAATTTTTAAATGTATTTTTCCAAAGCAACACTAGGATCAAGAAGGCACAAATGATTCCTTCCGCCAATGAACTCCACCCAGAACATATAGGGCATAGGTGAGAATCCCAGGCCAATGTGCAGTGAATCAGAAAAGAAAAAAAATTACTTAGTAAATGAGAATTACAGAAAATTTATTCTGAATGTTACATTCTTATTTGTAGAAGTACAAACACAGAGACTAGCAGTAGTGATCACGATATTGTATATTCATCTTTACATCAGAGTACTACCTGTTTTTCAAGAAGTTGCATCATATTCTGATAATCCTGATCATTCTGAGGTCTCTCGTCTGTAAATTCATGGCTGTCTTTTAAAGTGCCTAAATTGGATTTCAGTTGAATATTGGACTTCTGTAATTCTAACAATTGCTAAGAGGAAAAATATCTGTTAAAAACCCAGCATTTAGTCAAGAAATTATTATAACTGTTTAAAGAGTTGATGTATGCATCAGACTCTCTCAACAAATGTTTCTAAGCAGTAAAAATTTATCAGTTTTACTGTGATTACAAGGATGCAGGTTAGGAACTAGTACCAACAAACTAAAAGCAGTTCTACTAAATTCACGCACATAGCTTTTCTGATGTGCCTGGACACTCACAGATTTATCCATCATCAGAACACTTGGAAATACAACTTTTGATCTTTGTGACATCACCCCATGCAGTTCTACTCTCTCAGGACCTTGCTACGGAGGCTGTTCCTCCTCTTCTATGTCACTCATAATCACCTAAACTTGGTAGGTGCCTCCAGACAGTAATGATAAAATACTAACCAATTGCAAAACAAGAACTCAGTGGTTCAGGATTAAGAAAAGAGTAACATGTAACTTGTAGGCAGGATTCCTTCATACAAATGAGTGCAATTCAGAAAAGAACTGAAAACATTTTGGAATTAAGGAGACAATACCAGAATATAACCATTAATTAATTAACTAATATTTTTTAAGTTTTATATAAGAACAGCTCTTATAATGTTAACATCATGATACTGACCTCCTTTGTAAAGGACTTTGAGATCTGCTGATGAAAAGCATTATATAAGAGCTAGGTATCTTATTATATGTTTCAAATAACAAACCAAGATCAGTTCATTACAGGCAATATTAACAGAAATTCCATATTTAAATCACTTACATTTTCTAATGCAGTATTCTTTGTAGCTAATTCTTTAAACTCCTTCATAAACATCTCTTTTACTTTCTCTATTTCATCAGCCAATTTCTCTTTTTCTTCCTCTTTCCATTTATGAAAAGATTGCAGAATTTCTTCTTCTTTTGATCTTTGATGTTCATATTCCTGAAATTATTTTAAAATGTTACTCTAAGAATTCTCTCACTCTGTTCTCATATACAAAACAATGCAACATTAAAAATGGCAAAGGTAATAGCTAAGCTATATGAGCCAAATGGTAACTTCTGTAAAATACTGTGACATCAATTTTTAAGCGGAACTTCTGAGTGAAACCAATTATTTGAACCAGTATTTCTTCCCTTCTCTAAATAAACAATTGCAGCTCCTACAGGCACTTGTGTATATAAAGGAATTTTGCCTAAATATTGCATCACATTCCTCTCTTAACCTTCAACCTGTAAGCTTTTGTTTTGCATTTATCACTCATGCTGTCCTTAACTCTTGTCTGAATAAGTCAATGGGAAGTTCTGCTTAAAAACAAAGGCCCACTTCCTTCAAATATACTGAAATTAATACTAGTTAATATATTTTAACCACAAAAGTTTAAGGCTACAAAGCCTGACCAATTTGCGTAATTTACAGACTTGAAAAAAAATATTCATATTACCTGTCTGGTTCTTGCTTACATGCTCAGAGTCTAACTGATCACGATACGTGGGGTTGGGAAGGAATTTTCCCCCAGCTCCGATTGGCAGGAACCTTGGGGGGTTTTCACCTTCCCCTGCAGCATGGAGTGCGAGTTACTTGCTGGTATTATGTGGGTATATCTCACTTGGTCAATTCCCTGCCACTGCATGGGCCTCTTGCACTGGTGCACCTTGGCTTCTCCTATTCTCTGCCCATGGCACATAATAGTTTAGTCTCCCGTGGTCTCTAATGAGTTGGTCTAATTTCAGTTGTTGGGGTTATTATATGGGTATTGGCTGATACTGGTGGCTTGTGATATACAGGAGGTCAGACTAGATAATTTGGTGGTCTCTTCTGACCTTAAAGTAAGCTAAATATAAGTCAACAAAGTAACATGGCTGCAAAAAAAGCAAACATCGTTCTGGGATGTATTAGTTGAAATGTTGAAAGCAAGATACGAGAAGGAATTCTTCCACTCCACTCTGGGCTGATTAGGCCTCAACTGGAGTACTGTGTCCAGTTCTGGGCACCACATTTCAGGAAAAATGTGAACAAATTGGAGAAAGTCCAGAGAAGAGCAACAAAAATGATTAAAGATCTAGAAAACATGATCTATGAGGGAAGATTGAAAAAATTGGGTTTGTTTAGTCTGGAGAAGAGAAGACAGAGAGGACATGATAACAGTTTTCAAGTACATAAAAGGTTGTTACAAGGAGGAGGGAGAAAAATTGTTCTCCTTAACCTCTGAGGATAGGACAAGAAGCAATGGGCTTAAATTGCAGCAAGGGAGGTTTAGGTTGGACATTAGGAAAAACTTCCTAACTGTCAGGGTGGTTAAGCACTGGAATAAATTGCCTAGGGAGGCTGTGGAATCTCAATCACTGGAGATTTTTAAGAGCAGGTTAGACAAACACCTGCCAGGGATGGTCTGTATAATACAGGGATCAGCAACCTTTGGCATGCAGCCCTTCAGGGAAATTCGCTGGTGGGCTGGGACGGTTTGTTTACCTGCAGCATCTGCAGGTTCGGCCGATCGCAGCTCCCACTGACCACGGTTCGCCGTTCCAGGCCAATGGGGGCTGTGGGAAGCGGTGCAGGACAAGGGATGTGCTGGCCGCCACTTCCCTGCTGGCCTGGAACAGCAAACCGTGGCCAGTGGGAGCTGTGATTGGTCGAACCTGCAGACACTGCAGGTAAACAAACCGTCCCAGCCCACCAGCGAATTTCCCTGATGGGCTGCATGCCAAAGGTTGACAATCCCTGATATAATACTTAGTCCTGCCATGAATGCAATGGACTGGACTAGATGACCGCTCAAGGTCCCTTCCAAAAAAAACGGTTACTCACCTTTGTAACTGTTGTTCTTCAAGATGTGTTGCTCATATCCATTCCAATTAGGTGTGCGCGCACGCGCGCCGCGTGCACAATCGTCGGAGAATTTTCTACCCTAGCAACACCCGGTGGGTCGGCTGTGGAGCCCCCTGGATGGCGCCTTCATGGCGCCGGATATATACCCCAGCCGACCCAGAGCCCCCTCAGTTCCTTCTTGCTGGCTACTCCGACAGTGGGGAAGAGGGGCGGGTTTGGAATGGATATGAGCAACACATCTCGAAGAACAACAGTTACAAAGGTAAGTAACCGTTTTTTTCTTCTTCGAGTGCTTGCTCATATCGATTCCAATTAGGTTACTACCAAGCCTTACCTAGGCGGTGGGGTCAGAGTGAGACATTGCCGTGTGCAAAACCGCTGACCCGAATGCAGCATCGTCTCTAGACTGCTGTACCAGCGCATAGTGAGTGGCGAAGGTGTGGACTGATGACCAAACCGCCGCTCTACAAATGTCCTGGATCAGAACCTGAGCCAGGAAGGCAGCTGAGGAGGCTTGGGCCCTCATGGAGTGGGCGGTGAGGCGTGGCGTTGGGGCACCGGCCAGGTCGTAGCAAGCACGAATGCAGGACGTGATCTAAGAGGAGAGACGTTACGAGGAGACCGGTAAACCTTTCATCCAGTCGGCCACTGCAACGAAGAGTTGCGTCGTCTTCCTAAACGGCTTCGTACGCTCAATATAGAAAGCGAGGGCCCTGTGTACGTCCAAGGAGTGCATACGTTGGTCTTGACAGGTGGCGTGCGGCTTAGGATGGAAGACTGGGAGAAATATATCCTGGTTCACATGAAAAGCTGATACTACCTTGGG
Source organism: Trachemys scripta elegans (assembly GCF_013100865.1). NCBI lineage: Eukaryota > Metazoa > Chordata > Testudines > Emydidae > Trachemys > Trachemys scripta. The sequence goes on along the minus strand of NC_048298.1, from coordinate 252,062,109 downwards.
AAGAAAGGCAGTGTGGGGGCGAAGCTGCACCTTGTCTTTGTGGAAGACTGTGTACGGAGGCTCAGACGTGAGCGCCCTGAGTTCAGAAACATGCCTTGCTGAAGTGATGGCTATAAGGAAAGCTGTCTTCCAAGATAGGTAAAGGAATGAGCAGGTAGCCAATGGCTCGAATGGGGGCCCTGTGAGCTTGGAGAGAACCAGGTTAAGATCCCACGTCGGAACGGGTTGGCGTTGCTGTGGGTATAACTGGTCTAAGCCCTTGAGGAATCTGATGACCATCGGGTTAGAGAAGATCGAGGAAGCGTGTTCTCCTGGGTGGAATGCCGATATAGCAGCCTGGTGAACCCTGACTGAAGATATTGCCAAGCCCTGCTGTTTCAGCGATAGGAGATATTCGAGTATAAGAGGAATAGACGCCTGCAAGGGGGGACATGGCCCGCTGCTCGCACCAACAGGAGAACCGTTTCCACTTGGCTAAGTAAGTGGTCCATGTAGAGGGCTTTCTACTTCCCAGCAGAATCTGTTGCACGGGATGTGAGCATCATAGCTCTGTCCTATTCAGCCATGGAGCATCCACGCTGTGAGGTGGAGCGATTTCAGGTCGGGGTGACAGAGTCGGCCGTGGTCCTGAGAGATCAAGTCTGGGCACAAGGGAAACGTGATCGGAGTTTGCACCGATAGCTCCAGAAGCGTGGTGTACCAGTGCTGTCTTGGCCAAGCTGGAGCGACTAGAATCATACGTACCTTGTCTCTTCGTAGCTTGAGCAGTACCCTGTGGACCAGTGGGAATGGAGAGAAAGCGTAGAACAGCTGGTCTCTCCACGATAGGAGGAAAGCGTCCGACAGGGAGCCTGGAGATCGCCCTTGGAGGGAGCAGAACACGTGGCACTTCCTGTTGGCTCGTGAGGCGAACAGGTCGACCTGGGGAAATCCCCATCTCTGGAAGATGGAATGGATAATATTCGGGCGAATCGACCACTCGTGTGTCTGGAAGGATCTGCTGAGACGGTCCGCTAGAGTGTTCTGGACTCCAGGGAGGAATGATGCCATGAGATGTATCGAGTGGGCAGTGCAGAACTCCCACAGGCGAATGGCCTCTTGGCATAGGAGAGACGACCGGGCTCCTCCTTGCTTGTTGATGTAGAACATGGCCGTGGTGTTGTCTGTGAGGACTGATATGTAACGGCCATGTAGGAGACCGAGAAATGCCTGACAGGCTAGGCACACCGCCATCAGCTCTCGAACATTGATGTGCAGAGCCAGTTGGGATGCGGTCTACAGGCCGTGGGTATGGTGTTCCGAGGTGAGTTCCCCAACCTAGAGATGAAGCATCTATGACCAGGTGCAGGGAGGGTTGCGGGGCGTGGAATGGCACTCCTGCACAAATCGCCTTGTGATCCAGCCACCAGTTGAAAGAGGTCAAAACTGGGCTTGGAACCGTGACCACCATGCTCAGGTTGTCCCGATAAGGGCGGGACACCGATGATACCCAGGCCTGAAGTGGGCGAAGCCGAAGTCTGGCATGCCTGGTTACGTAAGTGCAAGAGGCCATGTGTCCCAACAGGCCAAGACACATCCTTATCGTGGTGATCGGGAAGATCTGGAGTCCGTGGATGATGTTTGTGATGGCATGGAACCGAGTGTCTGGCAGAAGAGCTCTGGCGAGTGTGGAGTCTAAGATTGCCCCAATAAACTCTATTCTCTGGGTTGGCTCCAGAGTGGACTTTTCTTTGTTGAGCAGAATGCCTAAGTCGCGGAATGTTCATAGTATTATCTGAACGTGAACGTGAACCTGCTCTCTGGTGCGGCCGCGCACCAGCCAGTCGTCTAGATAGAGGAACACCTGTATCCTTTGACGACGAAGGTATGCTGCCACGACAGCCGTACATATGGTGAAGACTCTCGGAGCCGCAGACAAGCCGAAGGGAAGGACGGCAAATTGGTAGTGCACCTTGTTTACTACAAACCGCAGGAAGCGCCTTTGCGGTGGGTAGATTGCTATATGAAAATATGTGTCCTTCATGTCGAGGGCGGCGTACCAGTCCCCAGGATCCAGGGAAGGGATGATGGTCCCCAAGGAGACGATGCGGAACTTCAACTTTACTATGAATTTGTTGAGTCCGCGTAAATTTAAAATGGGTCGCAGACCCCCTTTTGCTTTGGGGATCAGGAAGTAGCGGGAGTAAAACCCCCTGCCCCTTAACTCCGACGGAATCTCCTCTATGGCCCCCATAGAGAGGAGCCCAAAAACCTCCTGGATAAGGAGATGCTCGTGAGAAGGGTCCCTGAAGAGGGATGCGGAGGGCGGGTTAGAGGGGGGGGGGATGAAGAAAACTGGAGAGCGTATCCCCTTTCCACCGTGCAAAGGACCCAACTGTCCGAGGTTATAAGGGACCAAGCACGGTGGAAACGGGAGAGGCGATCCTGAAATAAAGGAAATGGATCCTGGGTAGTGGCTAGTATGCCGTCCTCGAGCGCACCTTCAAAAATTTTGCCTAGGGCCTAAAGGTGGTCTAGGAGGGCCTTGGTTCTGATCCAGTTGGGGGCCGGTCAACCTCCGTCTACCACCTCGTCCCCGCCTTCTGGGGAAGTCCTGTCTCGGACGAGGAAGAGGGTAGAACCTTTGTGGCTGGGGCCTAAAGGGCCTGCGCTGGGGTCCTGGGACATGCATCCCCAGGGAGCGCATGATGATTCTGGAGTCCTTGAAGTTCTGCAAACGAGAGTCTGTCTTGTCCGAGAACAATCCCTGTCCCTCGAATGGCAGATCCTGCAGGGTCTGCTGCAGTTCTGGCGGTAACCCCGAAACCTGGAGCCAGGAGACGCGTCTCATGGCTATCCCAGATGCTAGAGTCCTGGCGGCCGAGTCTGCTATGTCCAGGGAGGCCTGCAAGGAGGTCCTAGCCACCTTTTTACCTTCCTCCACTAAGGCCCCGAACTCCTCTCTCGAGTCCTGGGGAACTAACTCTTTGAATTTACTCATGGAGTTCCATGAGTTGTAACTGTAGCTCAAGAGCGCCTTTTGGTTCGCAGCTCTGAGCTGCAGACCCCCCCGCTGAGTAAACTTTACGCCTGAACAAATCGAAGTGTTTGGCGTCCTTCGATTTGGGCGCTGCCGCCTGCTGACCATGGCGCTCTCTTGCGTTCACTGAGGACACGACTAGTGAACATGGTGGAGGGTGCATATATAAGTACTCATGGTCCTTGGAGGGGACAAAGTACTTCCTCTCTACACCTTTGGCAGTGGGTGAGATGGAGGCAGGGGTTTGCCATATGGGATTGGTGTTAGCTGAATAGTACGAATTAGTGGTATCGCCACCCGGGATGGGGCATCAGCCGACAGGATGCTGACCACCGGGTCCTGTACCTCCACTATCTCCTCTGCCTGCAGGTCCATGTTGCATGCCACCCTACGTAATAGGTCTTGGTGGGGAAGGAGATCTATTGGGGGTGGGCCAGAAGCTGTCGTGCCCGCCACCGCCTCATCCGGGGAAGATGAGGAGGATGCCTCCGGGGGTAAGGGATCCAAATGAGGGTCCGGCTCTAAGGGTCCCTGATGTGAAGGATCTCCTGCCCCGGGGTCTGGGGCCTGTGCTGGTGTTGGCACGGGAGCCTCCATGTCCCCTGGGGGAGGACGGGAGATGGTGGCCTCCGGAACTCTGGGCTCAGATTGTGCCAAGAGAGAGGCCGCTGGTGGAGCCCCTTGCGCTTGGTGGTACGCCCATGGGGTCCAGAAAGACCAATGCGCAGGGTCCTGTGTAGGGTCCTCTGCCCCCTCCTGCCAATGACCCAAGTTGTCAGCAGCCTGACCCTGAGCAGGGTATGCCGATCGGGAAGCCCCGTCGGACGAGCAAGATGCCGATCTTGAGGACGAGGGCGGTGCCGAGCGTGGTTGCATCGGCTTGACCCAGTACGGTGCCGACCGGCGCCGGTCCACAGGCGAGCGGTCTCTGCGCGGTGCCGGTGAGCGGTACCGGGATCGAGAGCGATGCCGATCGCCATGCCAGTACCGAGATCCGGATCTGGATCGGGATGACGAAAACCGCCTGTAGCCTCGGTGCCAGGAGCGGCCTTTCGAACGGGAGCGGCGCTCGTACCGGTGCCGAGAACTGCGTCTGGACTCCAATCAGTACCCATGCTCAGGACGGTGCCGAGACGTAGACCGGCGCCGGGAAAAAGACCTAGGCCGCGAGTACGACCGGTGCCGAGATGAAGATCGGCGTTGGGACTGCGAGCGGCGTCGGGACCTGCTCCGAGACCGGGAGCGGTGCCGCGAGTCCAGGCTCGTAGATGGTGGCTGTACCAGGACCGGCTTGCCCCTGGATTGCATGGTCCGAAGGGCAGGCGGTGCCACGGGCTGAGACGGCGCCGGCTCCGTGAGGGCAATGGGGTCTTTTGCTGTTGCGAAGGTCTCCGGAGTAGAAGGGAGACAGGGCTCCACCACAGAACGAGGCAGTGAGCCAGTCCGCACCGGACTCAACAGCCCTACCCCCAGTGCCGAAGTCAACAGTGTTGAGGATGTCTGCACCCTCTGGCGTTCCAAAGGTGGACGCGGCTCTACCACCGGTGCCGGGGGAGCCGGTGCCTGTAGGACAGCGGCGTCCTGAGTCTTGCGGGGTCTTTTATGTCCCGGAGATAGGGAACAGCGCCGAGGCGCTTGTGGCGGACGCGGTGCCGAGGGAGGACGGTGCCGTGAGGCCTTAACCGCGTCTGCTCGAGCTGCAGTACCGGCGGGTGCCGCTGGGGCACTGCGCACCGAGGTGCTCGGTGCTGGGACTTGGCGCGCCAAAGAAGGATCTGGGCTAAGTGCCGCCTCCATAAGGAACTGCTTGAGTCTGAAGTCCCGCTCCGTTTTGGTCCTGGGTCTGAAAGCCTTACAGATTTTACACTTATCTGTCTGGTGAGACTCCCCTAAGCACTTCAGACAAGAGTCGTGAGGGTCTCCCACTGGCATAGGCTTAGCACAGGTCGCGCATGGCTTAAAGCCAGGAGCCTTGGGCATGAGCCCGGCTGTGCGCCGGGGGAAAAGGGGGACAAATAGCCCCCTTAAGCCCCGCTTACTATTTACAACTATTTATACTAGTGAACAAACTATTAACAACAAATTACTAATCTAAAGAATATAACAAAAACTATCTAGAATAACTAACGAGTAAAGCTAGGGAGAGTGGAGAACAGCTATGACCGTCACGGGTGGTAAGAAGGAACTGAGGGGGCGCTGGGTCAGCTGGGGTATATATCCAGCGCCATGAAGGCGCCACTCCAGGGGGCTCCACAGCCGACCCACCGGGTGTTGCTAGGGTAGAAAATTCTCTGACGATTGTGCACGTGGCGCGCGCACATCTAATTGGAATCGATAGGAGCAAGCACTCGAAGAAGAATTCTATGATTCTATGACTCTATGGGTTCAATTGTTACTATGTTATCAAGCAAATTATAACCCAATATTAATGAATCACATTACCAGAGAAAAACATGCAATCAATCCATCAGAACCAGCAAAATAAAAGCAAAAATAATGGCATTGGGTACTCATCATTCCCTTGATGTGGAGTCCTACAAAATCTACATTTTTACAGCAAAAGCTCGCGCAAGGTGCCCTCACAACTTTAAGTGAGAAAAATAATTTTAAAATAATATACAAAAGAATTGGGCTAAACAAGGTAACTCTGGCTATCAGTAAATATAGCTGTCACTCATATATACAGATTGTAAGGAAGGGGGAACTTGAAATCTCAGGCTTGATAATGGCTTATACAGACTTTCAACTTAAAGTCATTGCTTTTAACAGAGTACTAGGAGAATAGTGACCAAAAAAGCAATCACTGTCTGGTAGCTTTTCAGTGCTTACTGTATATGAAACAAACTGGTGGGCTCAGTGTTGTTAGTGGCCAAGTGCCCTCCAACACATGCTTGTAGGGGATATCAAGGCAATGACTGCAAGGATAGTAGAAATGGCAGAAACAGCTCATAATGAGAAAGGTTTGTTCTTCTGGTACTGTACATACCATGAAGTTCTCTGTTCTTCTACACTAACAAGGACAGTTTCAAGGCTGGTGCATTCACCTTGAGGCAGTTGTTAGATATGAATAATGTGGGGGAAGCCCTGAGAAGGACTGGAAGTCCCCTACCTCCATGATGCTGATATCCTGGAACTCCTCCTCAGAAATAAGGGTCTCTTCTTTCATAACATCTGGATCGTGCTGGGCAGACCCTCTCATTCCTCTGGTATTAGTAGGGGGGCTACTGGAGTCGGATGTAGGCCCCTAGTTCAGAGTTACTTCTGTTCCCACCCAATATGGCTTGTCAGACCTCCACATGGAAGTGGGGGGAGGGGCAGCACACTCTGAGCAGAACAGCCTCACTATTAGGGCAGTACTGGAGATGAGCAGGAAGGGGATTTCTTCCCTTTCCTCCATGGTATTTTTAGGCTTTTATATTGCTTCTTCTGTTCCACAGGAACTCTGGTGCCATCTAAGGCCCAGAAATTAAGATATCACTTCACAGAAAAGATGCCAGCTGCAGCTACCCAGCAGGGGCATGATACCTGGGCAAGTTCTTGTGAGCCTACAGATGGAATCAGGGATGGAGACAAAAATCTTCATTCTGGATTGATTGTCACCTGGCAGAGTGACAAAAGAGAGGACACACACCTGGCATACACATGATCATGGAAACCATACTGCCACCTTCAGGGATAAAGCTTATTTAAGCTCATTTCTATTGCTTTTTATTAAGTAGCTTCCTTCCACCAGAAAGTTTCTGGTTTTGTTAGTATAGTTGGGTGAATTTTACTGAGGTGGGTAAAATTATTCAACAAATAAGGATATGTTTTGTTATTCTACTCACTATCCTTGTGCCTTACATATCAAATGCAACTTTGCTTTCTCAGTATTACTCTGCCTAACTGTCCTTGTTTCAAAGGTATAAACAAACAGGGAACTGAATAGCTAACATTTTTGTGGATTTTCTAATGGTTAAGCTAAAATATTTATCTATAGAAATGATTTGTTATTAAATACATATTGGGAGCATCATCAAATTAAGGTCCCACATGCTTTGTAATAGGATTGACCTAATTATACAGAAAAAAACCACAACTGTTGTGTCTGAAGTATTCTGATATGACAGACAGGAAATTTTGCTGCAGCTTCAAGTAATTTTTTTTAAATGAATTACTATTAATTTAAAATCAAAACAAATCATACTATCCAATCAGTATCATTGGTGCCATTTAATTTGGTATTAAAAAATGATGTATTTTATTGCTGCCCCTTACATTTTCAGTTTTTTTGTACACTGCAGAATTTTGTACCAAACATAGAAAATTACATTCTAGAAGTTCTCCGGGGAACCTGAATGCTTAAGTAAAAGACAGATGGGGCTTTTGGCACTTGGGAAGGCATAGGAGATAGTTTGGGGTTGCAAGATAAGCACATTATAGCCGGAAATAGTTATCAACAATGACATTTTAAACTACTGCCATTGGATTTCAGAGCTAAATGGGGCAGTTCACGTGTCTGCAGAGCTATTGTTTCAGGCTGTCTGCAGACTCAGGCAGATATGCCTAACACAGTTACACAGTCCCATTTAAAAATTCTCATTGCAACCATAGGGCTAGAAATTTATTTTAAAAAAATGAAAGCTTAAATTCATGAGGAAATTATGTGGTAAATTCTGCATCTGCAAATTCATCCTGTATATGAGTACTATATTTAAAAAGTAATAAATTAATAAATTTAGTACCAACAATGTCAGAAATTATGCAATTGCAAAATATAAATATATAAATTAACAACTGGAAAATGGGTGATTCAGGGAATTAGTACGGAGTATGAAGCCACTTGCTTGACTCTGCAAACAGTAGTAATGACTAAAAGTTGTTAGTCTTTGGTGGACATTTGGCAACCTCTGCTGAACGAGTCCAATTGCAAGTGGATAACAAAGGCAAAGACATAATCAGAATTAGTAGAATTGCTAGTCGTCTAGCAACATAAATTTATTTGGCCTCTATTTTCCTTCCACGCTGTTGTCAGTTTGTGAATAAACTGTAGGCTTCAATTTTTAGAAATATTAGCACAGTCCCCTTCACGGGAAAAAAAAAACAGGCAATAGTAAGGATTTAAGGGCCTAAGAAAAAATGTAAATTTCCCCCCCTTCATTCCATTTTTTCCCCACCAATAATGCCCCAAATTCCTCCTGTTTTCCCTCAGGCCTCATACCAGGCCTCTGATACAAGGGCTTATGTGTCTCAGGTTCTCTTCCTACTACAATAGGGACAGAGGGCAAGTGAGGCCAGCAGCAGGCTCCAAAGGTCTCCCCTTTTTGTTGTAAGGTTATTTAGTTCTGTAAGAAAATGGTGGTTCGTCTGGTAGGATAGGAAAGAGTTATCCCACTGAAGAGAGGGATATCTGGGGTGACAATGGAGGTCAGTCACAGTGGCAGGATGTACTCAGCCAGCCCCCTCCACACCCCTTTCTCTATACTTTCTCCCTCGGTCCTCCCATGACAGCTTGAATATTGTCAGGGGAAAGAGATAGAGAGGGGCTTCCTGCCAGTGTAAGCATGAATTTCAGAACTTCTCAGTCAGCTCCCTAGCTAAGACTCCTGTAGCTTCAAAGGATGTGTTTTGGGTGCATCAAGATGTCTGTGATAGACTACTGGGATTGCTGTGTGTTCTGTGCCATAAGGAAGAAAATGCTTTAGCTGCATGAGCCATCTGTTCAAGCACTTGAACTATCAAATACGGACAGACCGGCTAGCATATCTAGCAAATGCCCATGTTAGTTCAGGTCCACTATGCTGACATGAGAAATTTTCTTCAGCAACCTAGGATCAAAGATTCACATTGAGGGAATCAGAACCATGTTACAATGCAAACTTTTCATAATGCTTTATTTATTTATTTAAAGATAAGAGGCTTTGAGTTACTTTACTACTGCTCCTCACAGTCATGCTGATGACTGCAAGACTGAGACACTGCCTCTCACTTCCAAGAGTATCTGACCTTACAGACCCAGTCTAGTACAGATAAGTTGTGTGGAGGTGATTCACATCAAAAGCTGGGCAGCAACTTCTATAAGGAAAAGTGCTTCACATCAAAGCTGCTTTAAAGCTGAATATTTTAAAACTTCACTCTAATAATGTGAGGGTAAGATAAAGACCAAATTTACTCTGATTTTTAAAGCTACATTTAAAAAGCCTCATTTACAATTTAACGTTACCTCTATTTGGTTCTCCTTGACATTTTTACTCATTGCAAGTAAACGAACCATTCTCTTTCCCCTTCTGATCACAATCTTGCAGTTTCCTATAAAGGAATCTGACTAAGGCCATGTCTACGCTTGAGAGCTTACAGCAGCACAGCTGTACCGATACAGCTGAGCTGCTGTAAGATCGCTCGTGTAGCGGCTCTATGCTGATGGGAGAGAGCTCTCCTGCTGACATAGCGCTGTTCACACCGGCGTTTCTGTTGGAGTAACTTATGTTGCTCTGGGGTGTTTTTTCACACCCCTGAGCAACATAAGTTATACCGACAAAAGTGGTAGTGTAAACATGCCAAAGGGTATGTCTACTCAGCAGCTGAGAGGTTTAATTCCTGTTGGGATATGTATGGGTTAAGTAGAAACCTGGGAATCTGCTAATGTGCTGACATGGCATTAGAGGACAAAGGCATAAGAAGGCTGTAGTTCCTTGTTCAATAAATAAGTTGCCATATTTTGCCCTTCCCTGTTGCTTGTAAGAATTGATAAATGTTGCAGCTGCATAAGAAATGTGAGGATCTAAAGAATACCTTTTGGGTAAAACAGTGTTATATCCTCCTCCCTTCCTTTCCCAGCTACATAAACAAGCCCTGGATTATGCCCCCTTCCTACCTTCCCTGAGAATTGCTGACCAGGGAGATTTGTGGCACCAAATTTTTGCAAAGAAATATATTTTCAAGGTAAAATGCCTGTGTAATATGTTTAATGCTGTGCACAGATAAGGTAAGTTTACTAACAAAATGGGTGTTTTTATTATTTAATAAAGGTTTTTGGGGTGTTGTAACGGATGTAGGCGTGTACATATTAACAAACAAAAAGAATGTGCTGTAACTAATTCAGTGTTTACTGGACAAATGGGTCCAGGGGAACAAGTATCGCAATAAAGAAGCCTGTACTCATATCTGCCTCTGGGTCAACCTGCTCTTTCTTCTAACAATTCCCAGCTCAGTTAGATGTACATGTTAGCTCTGCTCGAGCTAGCACCTAAAAATAGCAGGGTGGTAGGAGTGCAACCGGCAGCAGCTTGGGATAGCATCCTGAACACAATCCTGCCTAAAACCCAGGGTACATATTCGGCAGCTAGCCCTAGCTGCTGCAGCCACAATGCTATCTTTAGGCACTAGCTCAATTAGTTGTCGTACAAGCTGAGAATTACACCTCCCAGCTGTTGTGTAGATATACATACCTATTGCTACCATACAGTAAAGGGGAAGGGATTCCTTGGAGTTAGAGAAAGAAGATTTTAAATAACCTACAACTATGCATAGACCCCCAACTTGCATAAGGAGTTGGGGAGCAAAACACCCAGGGCATCAGAGACTTGCAGCTGGTATGGCAAATAGGGAATCTAAACCAGTGTAAAGAAATCCACCTACACTGCATAAACTTCCAAGCACCTGCTCCACAGGTTCCTTTATGCTACTGCAGAGAGGAGAGGACAGGTAACTCACAGGTATATAACCATTTGCAGGGACAGAAGGCTCAGACATTGGGAACAATGCAGGAGACAACCAGTTAGCCGTGTCTTTCCACAGCTACTCACTCCCCAAGCCAGCTCTGGGTCTCTTGGAAACAGCTGGCAGCTGTTCTTTTTGACTCCACGAGAGACTCTCCCCTTGATTTTTCTATTTGCATTAAACATTTTTCAGCATCAAGGGCTGCTTTCCCCTTGTTGCCTTTGCATAGCTTCTTGTAGGAAACAACAATGGTTTCTACTGTGAGGTCAGCAGTAGAAATAAAGGGAACTTTATAACCATGCTATGCAGAAGAAAGTTACCAAAATATTAAGAAAAATGGGGCAGTTTACAATGCAATTTTAAAATTCAATTACATTTATAACATTTAGATCAAGATTGGTTTTTAACTAAATCTGTCTTATTTAAAAACCAGCTCCACACTGCCCCTTATTCATAGAATGCACTCTTTGAAGTTATCTGTTAGGCCTATATCCTCTCCTCCTTAAAATCCATCCTAAAAACTCATCTCTCTTGTGATATTGACAGGATAGCTGATTTTATTTATTTGAAAAGAAACAAAAATTGCAAGATGATTTGGAATCAGAAATGATCAAGTTGTGCAGTAGCTTAACTATGTAACCACATTTATCTTTTTATTTCTTTGTTACACCTATCCTCTCTTCCCCACTTATAGATGCTATTGCAATCCAAATTAACAACAGTAATAAAATAAAGCCTTTGCATGTAACTACCCACCAAAGCAATATTACTGCTTTTAAATTTTTTCACTTTTGCTTCATCTCTTGTCAACCCTCCACAATGGCTGAGGCTACCTACTGCTTCAAGGTTACTGAAAGCCCTTGGCTACTTACCTAGGGTTCAAAGGCTAACACACAAGTTGAAGTGATATTCCTTGCATTTTCTCCCCATTACCTTCTTCTTGCTCTCCCTTCCTTAAACTGTTATCTCATGTCTTGCCTATGTTAGACTGAAGTTCTCGTGGCAAGGAATATCTTACTGTTTACAAACCATCATTTAACCTTACAGAGCAGTATCTAGCAAGTACCAAATCACCATAGTGTCTAGGCACTATATAATATTATTTAAAATATCATAATATTCTGCATTCTATCTGCTCCAATAAGAGCTTTTTGCCATTCTGATGACTGGCAGGTGCTAATAATAGCAGTGCCTTTCATATTGGTTCCAAAATACATACAAGAAGGGATAGTGGAAGATAACAAATAGGGCTTTTAAAATTGCAGGAGGGGCTGTACCTGATGTGGCACAGCAGCAATGCTGCTAAACAGAAAAATCTTATTTAAGTTTTCATTCAGTTCTATTCACTTCATTTGCGAGCTACATGGTCAGTGAATACAGTCCAGAATACTGATTCTTGTAGGATGTTGTTAACACTTAATATATACTACCTTAGAAAATCTGGCCACGTGAGCTTGTTGTTCAGCTTCTAGGAGGGACTTGGTGAGCTGTAACTGCTCCTTCAATTTATCAATCTCATCCTGTAATTTATCTGTCTGTGCTTTCTTCTTTTGTTCTGCTTGAAAGAAATATACATTTTCAAAATGTTAATTATATTTTTGGGAAATGTGATTTTTCCCACAGATGTCTTTCTTCAATGCTTCTCCAACCTTTTCATTCTGTGAACCACTACTCTCACAGATCATCTTTCCTCCCAATATCACAATTCCTCACAAATTGCTTCTCAAAATAATACATTCTCTGGACTACGGGCCAAGCGCCACAGGCCATAGATTGACAGCCATTGTGGTATTGAAAATATAGCATGTGAAATAAGCTTATGAAATATTTAATATTAAAAATGAACTATCTAATTTCAACATGTTTTATAGGAATATAAAGTGCAGAAGGTCAAAGAAGGAATGAAAGGCATGACTCCCAAATATATAATTCTGTAAGATTCATTAGAGGATGTTAATTAGTTAAAGTCACTTTCTTTATCAGTCCATATAGAGCTACAACTTTGGATTTGTTTAGAATTCAATAGGTGAAACTTCTGTTCCCAGAATTTCATTTTAAGGGTCACTGTCAAAAAATTGTTTCAAATGTACACTCAAAAATGTATCCACTTTATCAATCTATCTAGGTTTTTATAAGTTTGCCCATCACTGCGGTATCTGAGTACATAGCAGAACAATGGGAATAACTGTGGATGTATCTACACAGCAATTAAAAACCCCCGGCTGGCCTGTGCCAGCTGATTCTGGCTAAGGAGCTCAGTCTAAGGGGATGTTTAATTGCAGTGTAGATGTTCAGGCTTGGGCTGGAGACAGGACTCTAGGACCCTATGAGGTCAGAGGGTCCTAGAGCCCAGACTCCAGCCTGAGCCTGAACATCTATAGTACAATTAAACAGCCCCTTAGCCCAAGCCCCACAAGCCCAAGTCAGCTGGCATGGGCTAGCCGCAGGGCCGGCTCTAGGCACCAGCTTACCAAGCAAGTGCTTGGGGCGGCCACTCCGGAGAGGTGCGGCACATCCAGCTGTTCCGCGGCAATTCGCAGACGGTCCATCACTCCTGCTCAGAGCGAAGGACCTTCCGCCGAATTGGGGCTGCAGATCGCGATTGCCATCGCAGCTTTTTTTTGTTTTGTTTTGTTTTTTGGTTTTGTTTTTTTTGTTTGTTTGGCTGCTTGGGGCGGCCATAACCCTGGAACCGGCCCTGGCTAGCTGTGGGTGTCTTATTGCAGTGTAGACATACCCTAAGTGTTCAAAGAGTTGGAGCACTCCCCTCACACAGTAATTCTTCTTGCTAATACAGAATGAATCCAGCTCAACTGACTCTGCCATTCCTCCCATTACCCACTCTTTCCAAGCACATAACAGCTGCTTTCCTCTACCAATTTACCAACATCTTCTTTCAGTTCCTTCAGTGCTACTGCTATTTTATTGGCCTCTCAGGCTACTGTTCAAACCCTGTCTCCATCCTCTCTCTCTTCCACTAGCCCATTTTTCTTGTTCCCAGCTGCTCTTCCTTCCTGACCACCTCTATCCATCTGCTCCTGCTCCATTGCCAACCTGTCTCTCTGGGTCACCATCCCTCACTTTCTTCCCTTAACACCTTTCCCATTGCTAAAGAACATCATCTCCCAGCAACAATGAATCGCACACGCAGTGAGAAAAATATATTGGGGTAAAACAAGCAAAAATATGAAGAATGGCTTTCACACGATAAATATTTTTCAGTTGACACAAAGCAGAAGAGGCAGAGAAGAAAATCCCTAAATTCATCATTCATACTGACAATAAAAATGTAGCATTACTCTATACATGCAAATGCCTCTGAAGCAACCTGGAAAAAAGTGCCTTTACCATACACCAATAACCATGTATACTGTATTGCTAACTTGTGCGTATTTAATGTTGTGAGTCACAAGGCCAAAGGCCACGTGCCTTGAACAATTTGAAGTGCAGGTATCCTGATATAATTCCACTTCCTGATCTGAAGTACTGTTTCTAAGAACATCATTTTACAATAATCTACCAAATAGGGTAGTGTAACAATGATGATTATACTGGATTGCTGAGTTTGGCACCCTGGTTGAATAATCATAAGTTTCCCTATAACTATCACATTGTACTATCACTATAAATTTATTGTGGGCCTGATCCAATTCTTACTAACTTCACTGGAGGTGGAATGGATCCTATAATGACAACAATGCTTTTTTATAAAATTTCCTTTTCCATGGTACATCCTGTTCACTGGCAATGATACTCACATTTTCACAGCTTTCATATATTCAAAGGAAGCCATTGCTCTGAATTCTGCCACTGGCAAAGGTATTCAGCAGGAGCTCAGTTTGAAAAATGATTCTAAACATGGCAGCATGCTATTCCACGTTTATAATCTTTCAGTGAAATGACTGCCATATCACATTTGGTCAGTTTACATGATCTGTGTAACTGTCAAATGTACAAACTCACTCTGGGGCTTATAAGTCAAATGGCTTCTTTCTGGGTCACACAAAAACTTAAATTGCATATCCTGAATATATTTTACATATTTCTATATCTCCTTAACTTTCCTGATAGTGTGAAAGTACTCACCAGTGTGAGATTCTTCTTTATGGCGCCGTTGCATATGACTTTGTAGAAAGGAGTAGTTCATAAAAGCCTTATCACAAAACCGACACTACAAAATATAGTTAGATATTTGTTTTAGGTAACAACATTAAATGCTGGTCTTTTTAATTATGACAGTTAACATTTTTTGAATTAGCCTATTACATTTCTCCGTACAGTAGCCCATTCTTGTGCATGGCAACACTGTGATACTGATTTGAATTCCAACACTATTCAGTTTAAATTACATAGCATGCTGGTGGTCACAGGTGAAATATTCAGGCTTGAGTAGTAATGTTAGGAATTATATCCTCTATAAGATGAAGCCACTAAAAAGTGATAAGATCACAGACACTTGAGAATGTCTGGCATTCTATTCAAGAGAAGGTAATGGTTGACAATATTGTGAGAAAACCTAATTAATGATATAATTAAAGTGGAAAACAAGTTTAAATTATTACCCCATTATCACTCACTCTTAACTGTAAAATAAAATCTCCATTTGGACTGAAATGCTCTATGTCTGGTTTTAAAAAACATGAAATATGAGGAATATCCATGCCACTATTTTGGATTTCAACAAACCGAAAAGAAAAATACATGTACTTTTCCCATTGTGAAATTGTATTGCCATACTCTCTCTCCTTCCTCCAACATATATAACTCAATAGCTGAACAGAGAAATTTGGCATTAAACAGTGCACACTTTGAACTATATCCATGTTGGGAGGGCGGGAGGTAGAATCATAGTGGAGTCTAGTTTTAAAAGTGCCAAGCAAGGGGGATTGCATCCCTACTTTTGATAAATTATATATGAATACCTAATTTTATTATGCTAAAATTCTTCTCTTCTGCATATTGTTATCGGGACACACCCCACCCGTTAATCTAGGGTTGCCAACTTTATAATATTTAAAAAATGGACACTCCAGCAAGACTGCCAGAACATTCCCCACTCTTCCCTCTTCCCCCGCCCCAGACCCTACCCCTGGCCCCACCTCTTCACTCCCCCGAGACCCCACACCCCATTCACTTCTCTTCCCCTTTCCCCCCCGTCACTCACTGCTTTTCCCCCCTCTTCTCCTCTCCACAGGTCGGGAGGGACTCACCTGCGGAGCCAGGCTGGGAGTTGCAGTCGCCCAACGCAGGTAGGAGGCGGACCCGACTGAGTAGGGGCTGGCATGGGTAATGACCCAGCCTTCCTGCCTCCCTCGCCTGTAGTAACCGGAATTTCCAGTCGAAAATCGGACACCTGGCAACCCTACCTTAATCACCAGGCAGTCAAGGAATATCTCTATTATGGTTCTGATCCTGCATCAGGTTCCACTAATGAGGCGTCCCATTGACTTTAGCAGATTCTAATGCAGAATCAGGGCCCTAGTCTTTTCTCATAAATCAATCTCCCCAACCCTGACAGGTCTTCTGTAGCTCATCTGCACTCCTCTGAATTAATGAAATTCCCAGAAATTAAAGGCACATCCAGGTGTGATGGTGCCAGAGCTATGTAAAGATTTATTAGCGCCCATCCCAGGATGCAACGTTTGCAACCCAAAATTGCACTGACTTTTTGTTTCCTTCCCATATTATACTGAAAACTCTGATGAAATTTGCAGAAACCTACTAGCCTTAGATTTTTTTAGCATTACTGCTTTTCAGGACACTTAGAAAGGGAATGAGATAACAAAAAGTAGAATTGTGGGGGAATCATGCTGGAGAAGTTAATAGGGAGGAGGAGCTGGAGCAAGAAAGGGTGACAATTGCAGATAAATAAAAGGACTGTTTAGTAGGATCCAAATTAATAACAAAATACAGCAGAAACCCACTGATTCATACAGCACAAACCTGCAAGAATTTGCCTCCCACTCAACCTTTCAGGAAAAATATAAAAGCAGAGGCTGTAGTAAGGTGCTGAGTTACATACTTCGTTTTTTTATACAAAATGTACTACAGAACATTTACACATTCTTTATGATTTGTCCTGCCTCTAATGGTGTGTATTTAACACACTCATTTACATTCATCTTTTATAAATGTAGAGATGTATTTTATCAAATTTTGATCCTACTGATATATTTTTAAAGCTTTTTAATTCATCCTTAAAGTACATTTTGCCCATTTTCAGAGTGATAAACAGAAGACCTACTATAAAACATGAACAAAATATACAGCTGTTGAAACTGATTGACTATGTTGTGAATCAAAACCCCTCATTTCTTTCATAAGTTATGATGGCTAACTATCCTTGGCTATTGTATATGTTACAAATCTGCTTGAGGGAGCCACAACTGCACAATTAAGTCAGTCAGTCACACTGATGTGATATGAATGTAAAAGACAATTTCAAACTTGCTCAGCAGATTTAAAATCTGTTCATTATAGTCAAATTCCCAGGTCTCATCTAGAATTTGAAATTCCACTACTGATGGCTAGTATGATATTAAATATAAATGTCTTGCAACCACCACTAAAACTATTAATAATTAAGTTACATTTTGTTGGATACATGCAAGGAAGTACTGACATAAAACCTAGATAGAGAAGGTATAGTATGGTAGCAAAGCAAAAGAACCATCAGGGATTTTACACTGTAACAGATTGCGCATGATTTATGGTATTAAATTGGCTGTGAAATACTGTTATCCATTCAAGCACTAAACTCATGTAGTAGAAGCAAGCTCTTATTCAACAACTAGCAGATGGAATGTTTATACTATGTGCCTATTACTGGTGACAATATTCCTCGAACTATTTTTCATAATATTAAATACAAAAAAGCTTTTATGGAACACTAAGTTCTTGTGCAAATCATCAAAATATGAGAAATTCAAATATAGTAGAAAGCTGACATTCCATCATTAAGAAAGATTTTATTTGAGTTTTTGAGCCTTAAAATTATCACACCTTAATAGCAATTCCATTTGACATTTCTTATTTTTACAGTTTTCACTTGTTCTGGATGTGGATTAAAGACATTAAACTTAAAACTCAAAACTCAATTACTGGGCATCACATCGAAAATAAAGTGCACATGCATTAAGAAAGGCAAGTAACTGTTTACAGTCTTGCTCATAAAGGGGCCAAAGTTTTTATAGGCATGGAACCTGAATTACACTGAGCAAGACTAGCCAAAACCCCACTGTCTGGTACTCCAGGACAGCCAAATGCTTGATACGGACAAATGATATGTAATTGTTGCCTAATAGTCAATCTGCACTTACAAATACTAGAAATAGATAACTTGGAGTCCTCCATTCAAACCCAAAGTGCTCACTCCATTTTACAGATATTACTCAATATCAGTTTCTGAACTCATCCCTCACTAGATCTAATTCTTAGAGATAATAATTTATTCCAAGAAATAAAAGGGGGAGAAAGAGCTTTTTATTTTATATGACCTTAAATGGATAATGAGATAAATGCCGCTGAACAGAAGAAGGAAGATGAACTATACTCCAAGGCCAGTAGTTTGCTCAATTCTTCAGGCTCCACTCAGCCAGATATGGCCTAAATGCATTCTGAAGAGAATGCACGCACATATTTGTGCTCTCAAATACAATAAAGGGATTACTTGACATTCAGTTGAGTTTACAATTAAACTGATGCAGGGGCTCACTCAGTTTTCATTTTCAACCCAGGTCAGATACTCTGGTCGAACAAGACATCTAGACCTTTTGAAATGCAAATCACATCAGTAGCTTCTCCTTAAGGCCCTGATCCTGCAACTGAATCCACAAGGACCCCACATGGATACCATTACAAGACTGGGGCCTAAGTGAGGGAAATATACAATAAATAGCATAATTTACTTTTAAAAAATACAGAATTTTGGACAAAATATACATATCTTCCTACTGGACCACTGAACTTAAGATGGAAATTTTTCCTTAATCAAGACATTTTAAGAAAGAAAACTTTTTCCTAGCCCACTGACATGCTGATGTTCCCTCCAGTCGGGGTTGAAACACGTTGATGGCACAGCATGGGAAAGCTTGCATTGCTCCTACCTATGCTGTACCTATTATTTGGATAAACAGGACTTTGACCTTCAGGAGTGTCAGGTTAGAACATCTTTCATGAGAGTTAAATGAATTTTAAATACACACACGCAAACACACTAAGTTGCCCCAAGGCCATGTTTGCCAAGTTTCAGCCCAGTATAGTCTTTAAATTTCAGAAGATTTTAGGGCAGTTATAAATTCCCAAAATACTTGTTGAAAAAAGAATGGGAAATTTGATAGATCCTTAAACTGTTAATCTTTCTAAGATTTAACGTGCCCTATTCTCTATTGCCTGCCTTCCACCTTGCCTAATTATTCGCTTCACACACAGGATGGTGAAATGAATACAAGCCTGGAAAAAGCTCATCAGTGAATAGGATTAGCTGGAAATCAAACACCTCCTCTCTAAAGAGATATGAGATACTAGCCCCAAAGTGCTGGGAATGAAACTGCAGCCTCTGGGGTATTTTGATGGGGAAAGGATCTCATGAGGGGTAGGGGAGCATATCCCCAAGGTAAGAAAGTGTTTCCTGCCCGCCCGCCCACCCACCCTGCGGTTGCACCATGGAGGGGTTGAGCGCTAGCAGCGACTGTAAGTGTGTCTCACCTGGTGATAGCTGGCTCTAGCCTCCAGCATCATCTGCTGGGTGCTGATCATCTTCTTCCGCCGCCTGCACTCCTCCTTCAGCAGCTTCATCTCCTGGGCGCGCCGGGCCGCCTCCTTGCCCGCCTCCTCCAGCTGGGCGTCCGCCGCCCGCAGCGCCTGCTCGCGGCCCTGCAGCTGGGCGCCCAGGTGCTCCTGGCAGTGCAGCAGGTACTCGATGGAGAGCTGCGCCAGGCGCACCAGCTTGAGCAGCAGCGGGTCGGCGGGGCCCCGGCAATGCGGGCAGAGGAGCCGCTCGGCGCTGCAGAAAGTGACGTGGCCGAGGTGCTCCTGCAGGGCCGCCACGTCCAGCTCGCCCGCCACCCGCTCCACGTCCACGGCGCTCAGCCGGCGCCAGTCCGGGCTCCCGTGCCGCGGCCGGAACTGGAAGGCGGGCAGGGGCCCCGCCGCGGCGGCGCTGCCCATCCCGGCCGGGCTGCAGCGGGAGAGGGAGGTACCGCTGGGCGCGGGGCTGCGCGTCCCGCCACCAGGCGGCCGGCCCCGGCCTCAGGCTCTGACCATGAGCCGGGCCGCGGAGCCCAGAGCCCCCTCCTCGGCGTCTGCCGCGTTGCTATGGCAGCTGCGGGGAGAGAGCGAGAGTGAGAGCACTGGTACCTCCCCTGCCTCCTCCCTATATTACCCCCCACACACTTCCTCATCCCCCATCCCGAACACCTGTCCACCCCCATGGCCTCACCCCCCCTCCACACACACTTCACTTCCTCATCCCCCATCCCAAACACCTGCTCACCCCCCACACCCTTATCAACACCGCCTCACCCCCCAATCCACACACACTGCACCGCCTCACTCTCCTCATCCCCAAACACCTCACCACTTCACTCTTCCATCCCTAATCACCTCACCCCCATCCTCACCATCCCATCCCCAAACACCTTGTCCCACCCACACCCCACATCATCCTTCCTAACCCCCTAACACCTTGCCCCCCCTGCATACACAACCCCTCCCATATACACCTCAGCTACTCATCCTTCCAGTTACTTCCAAACACATCCCATATCACCCCCTCTGCAGGCATCCCTACACAACTCATATTGTATACACACCCCACTCTACCCTCTCCTCACCCCCACAGGCACCCCTATATCCTATACACATTCCACATAGCATTCACCCCACAAACACAGCCTACATTTCTTCCCCTCCAGCCACTTCCCATGAACATCACACAACCCCTTCTGGTACATCTCACCCACTAGTCATATGTTTCACATCTCCCATTTCCAATATACAGCCCTGTATAATTCATCCCCATATAGCACATATACAACCCAGATCGCCATGCAGAAGGACAGAGAGAGAGCATGTGAGCACACAGGAGACTAGGGACTTGTTTTTATTCAAAGTTGCACAGGTTTAATTAAAGGTGTAATTTTTTAAACCAATTTGGGTAAACCAGATAGTTTATGTAAGCGCTTCATTTGTTAAATCAATATTAAACCAAGTTTAGGAATGTTCACACAGGGTTTTGGTTTAAATAAGGCCTGGTCTATGCTACAAAGTTAGATTGACGTTAAGTTGCCTTGCATCAGCCTGTTCCTGCATGTATCTACACTCAAATTTGTATCCAGCCAATGTAAGCACCATGTTACAGCGATGCAGTAAAACCACCTCCCCAAACGGCATAGAGCAGGGGTGGGCAAACTTTTTGGCCCTAGGGCCACATCTGGGAATAGAAATTGTATGGTGAGCCATGAATGCTCACAAAATTGGGATTGTGGTACGGGAGGGTATGAGGGCTCTGGCTGGGGGTGCGGGCTCCAGGGTGGGGCTGGAGTTGAGGGATTTGGGGTATAGGAGGGTGCTCCGGCTGGGATCGAGGGGAGCACAATAGTCTAGTACTGTGCTGCAGACCTGCCACTTCTACAAGGAACTGCCTACCATACTGGGTGGAGATCCCAATAGCACCCAGCAGACCACTGTGGATACCTTGGAGGAGCCTGAGACAGAGACCTCTGCAGTGAACACCAAGGAAAACCACATCTTTACATACACAGACCTGTGAGAACCACGGATCATGTATGTGTAGCCACAACTGTCTACATTTGTGCACTGAAGTGGACATACATGTTTACTTCCTTTATAATATTAAATTTTCAGTCCAATAAGTTATGTTAAAAATGTGTATAGCATCACCTTTGGGGGTTTTTCCACACCGGTTTTCTGTGCTGTCCCCCCCCCCCATTCAATAAAGTTCTATTTTTGGAGAATCAAATCATCTTTATTGCATCACAACAAATATTGTAGAATGCATAGCGATACTCAAAGCAAACTACTTGTAAATGCACACCAAACATCACATAATTCATAGCTTCAGGAAAACACCCAGTCATATTTATAAATGTATAGTAAGCATTACACACTTCTTAGCAACATCCAAAGCTCCAGGCACAGAGAACAGTCCACCAGAGAACGCTACTGTGGCTGACCATTAAAGTGCTCTTTCAAAGCCTCCCTCAACTGCGTAGCTCCATGTTGAGCTCTTGTAATAATTCTTGTGTTTGGCTGTTCAGAGTCAGCAGACAGTCGCTCCACCTTCACCCTATATTTGGCATCAGCTTTTTCCCTTTGCCTCACAGATATGCAGGACAAAACAGGCAGCTATAACCATTGGGATATTTTTCTCACTGAGAATCAATCTAGTGACTAAGGCAAGTACTGCCAGTGTCTCTTCAATCTGCCAATAGCACATTCAACAGTCATTCTGCATCTGCTGAGCTGTTAGCTGCACCTTGCCTTGGTGCTGTTGAGGTGGCCAATGTATATAGCTTCATGAGCCAGGGAAGCAAAGTGTAGGCTGGGTCCTCTAGAATCAGTATGGGCATTTCAGTATAGCCAATGGTAATTCTTTGGTCAGGAAAGCCAGCAGGTTTCTGAACAGTCCCATGTTCTTAAAGAAATGAGCATCATGCACCTTCCCTGACTAGCCAATTTTCATATCAGTGAAGCATCCCCAGAGATCTGCCAACAGTTGTATAACCATGGAAAAGTAACCCTTTCTGCTGATGTACTCTGTGACAAGGTGGATTGGTGTCAAAATATGGATATGTATGCCATCTATCATTCCATCAGTTCAGAAACCCCCCTGTTGCATATACATCCACTATTTCCTGCACATTGTCGAATGGCACTGTCCTATGTAGCAGGATACAATTAATGGATTTACACACTTGCACATCAGTCCTCATTATGGATTTTCCAAATCCAAAATTATTTCCCACTGACCAGTTGAAAGCTTCCAGAGTACAAACACCACATGCTTCTCCACTGGCAATGAAGCTTTCATTCTGGTGTCCATGTGCTGGAGGGTTGCTGCAAGCTTGGCACACTGATCCAGGAATGTGGCCTTCTGCATCCAAAAGTTCTGCAGCCATTGCTCATTGTCCCACCTGCATTACGATGCAATACCAGCAGTCAGCTTTGGTTCTTGGGTCCACAAGCAGTGTTCCATGAATGTCACCAACAACCTTGAATTTTCACGATGTCCCTCAGCAAGGCCGGCTCTAGCGTTTTTGCCGCCCCAAGCAGGAAAAAAAAAAAAAAAAAGCCGCGATCGCGATCGGCGGCAACTGTAGTGCTGCTTCATTCTATGGCGGCAATTCGGCGGCTGGTCCTTCGCTCCGAGAGGGAGTGACGGCCCCGCCACCGAATTGCCAGACGTGCCGCCCCTCTCCATTGGCCGCCCCAACCACCTGCTTGCTGGGCTGGTGCCTGGAGCCGGCCCTGTCCCTCAGCAAACTGTCCTCAAAGAAATCCTCATGTCCCCGGTTGTTGTGAGTCCTGAGAGTACAGGAAATTCAGGAGAATCTTGCATCCTGTACTTTCAATGTTCGTGAGAATAGCGTGTAACCCAAGTGCCTAATAGGAAGATATCTCTTTAAGAGACCCATGTGACGGGTAGGAGAGAGTTGTGTCTGGGGCCTTCATTGTTGCTAGGCAGATTTAGCCCTCCATATCCAGAAACATCTGGATTTTGGGTGTGGTTGTGGTAGTTTGGAGTATGCTCCAATAGGTTCCCTGTTGCTGGGGTCAGACTCCATGAGGGCCAGCAGTCAGGGCAGCTGCTTTACCAAAAGTCATGTGCCCTGTATGAGTTGGGAGAAGCTGAGACCAAGAGCAGAAAGCAGGCTGTTTCCCCTAACCGTCAAGCATTTTGCAGCAGGTTAGTGATATTGTTAACCCTCTAACAGGGAAGCATGGGTAATGATAATTATAGAAACAAGAAATTGGGAGGGAAAAATAATTTATTCTGTTTTAATTGTATACTTTGAATGTTTTTATTTTATTTTAGCCAAACTGTTTTAGTTAAATTGTCTCAACTAGTGTAATTCACCAACTTTTCTTTAAATGTAGTAATGGGGAAAGAGTAATTTATATTTTGCTATTCTCAGTTTTGTATTTTCTTGTAACAAGTTGGATTTTTTTTTAATGTGTATACTTAAGCGAGTGGTTGGTTAATCAGCTGACTGGCTAACAGTGATTTTAGCAGAGGAAGAGTCAGCATGGATTCCATGAAGATTCCTACAAGCAAGTGGAGGGAAGATGTTGTTTTAGATTCAGCAGACTGTATAGATTTGCTGATCAAAGACTCTGAGACTCAGGTGAATTCAGCCTAAGTTTTGGGAACCCTTCTTCTTCTCACTGTGTTTCTGTGGGGACTGAACTGTTGAGATTGTAATTTGTTTTCTTTATTTATGTATAACTGTGAAGATAATCTATGTGGATTATAAAATGGCCATGTTATGTTGTACAAATTAAATTATTATTTGTTTCTTTATCATAAGATTTTATAAAGTTGTTATTTAATTAAATTCATTTCTTTAATTTCTTTGGGGATTTGAATGTGGGGAGGTTGACCCTGTGCAATCTTTGCTGAAAATCCTTAGAGATTGAATTCTGGGTCTCCAGCTACTTTTCTATGTGAATTCCTGGTTTTTTAGGCACTGGAGAAGGGCAATGAAGTGAACTCTAGCCCACCCAAAGGTTACAAGTGCACAGCTCTGCGGGTTCCATACTTCTGTCAGAGATGGCAGAGACCTCTAGCCCACCCAAAGGTTATAAGTGTACAGCTCTGGGGGCTCCATACTTATGGCAGAGACCAAAGAGTGCCATGCAGGTTTGTGGGATTATTTTAAAGAGGCACAAAAATTATGGATATGGACAACATTATGGGATGGAGAGAGTTGCATGCTGGAACTTGACCCATAGCTCCCAGAGATCCCTGGACAAATCAGTTCTATCCCACAAAACACTGCAAAAATGCCCCAAAAGGCATTGTGCAGGACGGCAGCAGTTGGCATACTGGGACACCTAACAGCGGTGCACTGCACTTTACATCGACACAAGTGCTCCTGGTGAGTAGTGGTGCAAGTAGAAATCTTTTCTTGCCGGTACTGCACTCATGGGAGGGACACAAGGGGGGGAACGTGACCTCCCCACATGACCCTCCATGTGACTCCTCCCCACTCTGCCCCCAGCCTGGGGCCCCCATGCTCTCCCCGTCCCCTCCAACAACCCCCTTACCTGTCTAAAATTTTACAACTGCATTTGTTAAACAGATACAGTTGTAAAATGATGCTTTGGGCCCCTGGTGCCACCTGTACTTCCAGGTGTCATTGAGGATCCAGTAGCACCCCAAATTGAAAACTTCTTAAATGAAAGAAGGATAGGAAGAACAATCACCCCACTTTCCCTTAATACACTATTAGTGCCTCCCTTATGTCCAAACTAAGTTTCTGCCAGCTTACCTTTATCTAAGGATATGTCTTCACTACCAACGTTAAAGCATGGCTGTGGCCGCGCTTTAACGTGGCTGTGTAGTCACGGCACTAGTGCTGGGAGAGAGCTCTCCCAGTGCTGTAAAAAAACCATGCCCCACGAGGGGAGTAGCTCCCAGCGTTGGGAGCACAGCTCCCAGCACTGGTGCATTATCTACACTGCCACTTTACAGCGCTGAAACTTGCATCGCTCAGGGGTGTGTTTTTTCACAACCCCGAGCGAGAAAGTTTCAGCGATGTAAAGTGTCAGTGTAGACAAGGCCTAAGTATTGCTCTCCGCCAGGCACTAGGAAAGCAAAGATGCTGTGCCATCTGGTTTTGATGGAAAAGAGGCATAGAGCTGTGTGTCCCATGTGCACCTTGATAGAACTACAGCCAAAATTGTTTTATTATTTTCCTCAGCATGACATACAGGAGGGGCAATCAAAATCAGCCTGTCAGAATGTGCATGAGAACTGTCTCTGGACAGATAAGCAATTGATCAAAATCACATTCTCTGATCTCTTGGGGCCAAATCCTGTTCCCATTGAAACCAAAAGAAATTTTGCTATTGAGTTCAATAGGAACAGGCTTTGACATTTGGAGAGGAAAGAACAAAACCACTCAAGCAAGGGCTATGTTGCTTATACCACAGGTATCAAAGGCTGCTGACTCGTGAGAAAGTCAGCAGACATCTGATCTTTGTCTATTGCAAGGGAGAAATCAGCAATCAAATTAAGCTAGAACAGTCTTTGTACCATATGCAACTCGCCCCAGCCTCCATTACACACCGCCCATGCCTGCACATGCACAAGTGATATACAAACTTTGGTGGGGGTATACTGACGTAACTTGCAACAGTGAACGTTTGTAGTGTAGACATGGCCTAAATCTGTTTTAACCAATTTAAAGCAGTGCAACTTTGAACATAGGCACTAAAGGAGACATTAGGAGTTGCTATGGGACCTCTCCAGGGTGCTTTCTTATACATGTTCAGATAGAGAGGGGAGTTAGCAGCTGAAAGGAAACTGTTGGGAGGCAGACTCAATCGGAACTGGGGGGAAAGTCTGTTATTCTGTCACTGAGATCAGTGGAAGCAAATAAAAAAAGGGACACCGGGTGCTACATTTCTAAGAGGGCTAATTTTAAATTTATTTTAGTTCCTAAACAAATTATAACAGTAAATGCTCCGAACATTGATTCCTGCACCCAAATAATAATTTTGGAAGGATATAATGTATTTTTTAATCCACAATAAAGAGGTTGGAAACTTGCTTTAAGTGCAAAATTTAAACTTAACGGTAGCACTGACTGGTGCCTCAAATAATTTGTTTACATTGCAGTGGTACCCAAAGGCCCAATCCGGATTGGAGCCCCATGGTAGTGCCGCTGCTGCTCATTCCAAAATACTGCTTTAGGCTAAACGACCAAGACAACCCTGACAGTTACTCACAACCCGCCCCGCTAATCCGAGCCAAGCCAGCGTGAGGGAGGCGGCAGGGTGACTGGGGAGCGGAGGAGGAGGAGAGACGAGTCTAGCTGGGCCTGGCTGGAGAGGCTCCGGCAGGGAGCGCCCTCCATCAGCCAAGGCTGGGGCTCTGAGAAGCCCGATCTCGCCCTCCGCAATGTGGGGCCCCAGCGGAGCCGAGGCTGGAGAAGCCCCGCTGGCAGCGATGGGCGCCCGGCGGGACCGAGAGCTCCCAAACCAGCCCAGCGGGGGCGCCACGTGCGGGCCCGGCCCGAAGGTTGGTCACAGCTGGGGGCAGCAGACCTGTACTCGCGCGCGCGCAACAGGAGAGAGAAGACGGAGGGCGGCATCCCAGCCCCCGCCTGGCTGCTCTCACCTCAGGCGGCGGTAACGGCCGCGACACAGCAGGGTCCCCGGGCAGCGCCTCCTCCGCCCGCCGGCTCCGCTGTAGCTGCAGTCCGGCAGGGCAATTCCCGCTGCGCCAGGAGAGCGAAGGGGAAGGGGTCGCGGGGATGACAGCGCTGCTGCTTCTCCCCGCCCGCCTCCAGCGGCCCCACAGCACCGCCTCCCCGCCCCCTCCGCGCCGGCTCCTGCTCCATGTCATAGAGGGGCTGGCAGCTCCCCCTCCTCCCCGCTCCCGTCTTCATTCCCGCCTATCCCCAGGCTCTCAGGCGCAGACACGCCTCCGCTCTCAGATGCCGGGAGAATGCGGAGATGGGCCGGAGCTGGGGGGGCAGAGGAGGCGGTCCCGGGAGCGGGGTATCGGGAGCGCAGGCAGCCCTCGCCCGGCGATGGGGCGGGAATATCAACTTTGAGAAGGAGCGAAGACATTGTGGCTCAGCCAGCCGCGGTCTCCCCCCACAACTCCACCTTCAGTCTCCAGATCCCTCAGTGCCCCAGCTCACTTCTTAGGGTGATGGTTGTGACCCCCGTTAAGATAACAGCAACAGAGGGTCCTGTGGCACCTTTGAGACTAACAGAAGTATTGGGAGCATAAGCTTTCGTGGGTAAGAACCTCACTTCTGAAGTGCATCTGAAGAAGTGAGGTTCTTACCCACGAAAGCTTATGCTCCCAATACTTCTGTTAGTCTCAAAGGTGCCACAGGACCCTCTGTTGCTTTCTACAGATTGAGACTAACACAGCTACCCCTCTGATAGTTAAGATAACAGAGATTCCTCGCCAAACCCCTCATTTTCAGCGCTACAGCGGTCTCACAGAGTTGTCTTTGATTTCTGGTACTTAGCCCAAAGCTGACTGCTGATTTTCCTCAAACTCGAGGAAAAAAAAGGGGGGGGGGCAGATCAAGGTTTTATGAATTAGGAGACACTATTAAAAAAAAGTTGTAGTTTAAGACATTTTTCTTGCCATTCAGAAAATGACTATAAATGATTAATGGCATGGAGAGTCAACTTATAAAGTTTGTGGATGATTCCAAGCTGGGAGGGGTTGCAGCTGCTTTGGAATCCAGAATGATCTGCATGGGTGGTGGTTGTACGACGCTAG
This sequence comes from Trachemys scripta elegans, assembly GCF_013100865.1. Taxonomy (NCBI): domain Eukaryota; kingdom Metazoa; phylum Chordata; order Testudines; family Emydidae; genus Trachemys; species Trachemys scripta. The sequence continues at coordinate 252,033,898 of NC_048298.1, read as the reverse complement.
GGGAGGCTAAGCCTCCATTTTGGAGGTGTGCCTGTGCAACCTTAAATTGGTCCTTGTTCAGCAATGCCCCAATATGCCCTGTTAACTGCCAACCCTATGGTGGCTGAAATTTACAAGTCCTTTATGTCCTTTTACAACTCATTCACTCTCACCCATAGGATTCCATCTAACACTATTAAAGGACAACGGGCGGGGGTAGGGGGGAAGGTTGCCCACGCCTCTACCCTCTTTGATCAATGTCTCACTATGCACATACTCATGCTTATATGCATCCGAAGAAGTGGGCTGTAGTCCACGAAAGCTTATGCTCTAATAAATTTGTTAGTCTCTAAGGTGCCACAAGTACTCCTGTTCTTTTTGCGGATACAGACTAACACGGCTGCTACTCTGAAATACTCATGCTGGTCTTTTGCATTATAAGATTCAGGACAGACCAGCTTAAATTAGATCATTCTGTTGAGAGGGGAGTCAATGGTAGATGACTTTTAGCTCCTTTAATAACAAATGGATATTTGTATCTCTGCTATGATTCCACAATCCTTGATGCTTTGTTGACTGAATAGTAAAGGTTTTCCTTGCTGGTGGTAAAGTAGGGAGTAGCTAATCAGTAGTTGTTTCTAACACAAAACTTGAGGAAAGGCACTAAAGAGCCCATATTCTCAAGGATATTTAGGTGCCTGACTCCCACTGAAATCAACGAGGATTTTATTTAAGGATCTGGGACTAACTGCTCCTAAAGATGTTTATTAGATGCATATCTAAGCACCTCTCTCAATAGTCTGGTGATTGGTCTTCCACATTACTTGAGTTCAGCATACCTTTGAATTTATTTTGACTCAAAGGAAGGCACACATAGAGATTTTTGTCTGAGCTGTCCGGCCAATTTAGTTTAGTTCATATTAAATTAACTCATAGAAGCTGCTGTATTCTCAAGGAAGCAAAGCAGGGAGTCTCAACTGAATTAGTAGCTTTTGTTTAGCTATTACATAATCAAGGGAATAAGTAAAAGTGGAGTTCATGTCTTACTCAGAGTCCTTATACTCTGTATTGTATTTATGCCAAACTGCATATCTACTGTAGATCTTCAAATGCTTTGAGTTCAATTTCACTCTTTAGTCCTGGTGTTACCCTAAATTTTAGACACCAATTAAATTAGCCTACAGTAGCACTTCTAATTTAACAAAAGGGTAACAAGGTTGTGGCCTGCCCTAAAGGAATTGCCAGGGTGTTACCAGGGGGCTTGTCTCCAACCTGCAGAGGATTCCCCAGAGCAAGCTAGTCTTGCTAACCCCTGAAAGGACACGGATACAGTTGTATTCCCTCTAAGCTGCGCGGTCACCCAGGAGTGATTCAAGTGCTGCACACTTGATTAGCAGAGCCGCACACATCCAGCAGCATGTGTTCAGATTCCCATCCCCTCGCAGCTTTGCAGCCACGTTGCCCCTGCAGCTTCTCCCGGGACCCTCCTGCTGGCTGTGCAGAGTGTGGGGGGAAATGGATGCTGATGTCAGGGTGTCCCTCTCCCAGGGCCGGCTCCAGCATTTTTGCCGCCCCAAGCGGCGAAGCGGAAAAAACAACAACCGATCAGTGGCAGCTCAATTGCGCCGCTTCATTCTTCGGCGGCAGGTCCTTCGCTCCCTCTCTTCCTCTTTGGCGGCACTTCGGCGGCAGCTCAAAGAGGAAGAGAGGGACTGAGGGACCCACTACCGAAGACCTGGACCATACCGCCCCTTTCCATTGGCCGCCCCAAACACCTGCTTCCTTTGCTGGTGCCTGGAGCCGGCCCCGCCTCCTCCCCCCATTCCTGTATCCCATCTCCACAGAGCAGGGGAGAGGGGACAGGGCTCAGGACTTAGAGCAGAAGAGAGCCGCTGCCTTCTGAGGTCTGAACAAGCCTGGGCAGTGAGTGAGTGCCTTAAAAAGACAGTGCACTGTCTCTCAGAGACTTCCGCAGAAGCCAGCTCACACAATCTCTTTCTCTCACACACACACACACACACTCTCTCTCCCCCTCCACCCTGCCCATGTACCCTATCTCTGCAGAGTGGGGGAGAGGAGGGGAAACAGAGCTCAGGAGCAGGAGAGCTTTCAATGAGTGCCTTAAAGAGACAGCATATGGCATCTCTCAGAAAATTCCCCAGCAGCCAGCACACACAATCTCTGTGTCACACAGTCTTTCACACTCACCTCCCAACACATACTTGTATTACGGTTGTTGGTACTTCTTGGTATTTCCTGCAATGCACATATATTCGCTGTAATTTTATTCTTTCAAAGTGTGTTATTTTAGTTTGACTGATCTATGCATTTCATAATTTTTATTTCTCTTACACTTAAATTTAATTCTTTGAATAGTGAGTTCTAAAATGCCTAACCTGTCCTGGCTGGAGTAATTATCCCTATGGTAACTTTTTAAAAATATATATTATATCTAGGTTTTTTGTTTCTACTGGTGCACATCCGCACATACCTTGGTGCCACATAACAAAATTTATTCCACGCATGGATGGAAAAAATTAGCGGGAACATTGGGATACAGCCTTCTGCTTTAGGACTAACACACACAAGCAGAAATTCTTTGAAAACATATGCATTATTAATTTAAAAAATAAGTAATTGCAGTATTTTTAATAGAAGCAAGAAAGAATACATAAAATATATTAAAATACAATAGAATTATATCTAGGATTGAAGCGGCGCACCAAAATAAAAGACACGGACTAAACAGGATATTTAGATCATATAACAGTCACAATGTAATAGATATATATATGCAGGTATGAGTCTCTATATACACTAAAAGAACAGGAGTACTTGTGGCACCTTAGAGACTAACCAATTTATTAGAGCATAAGCTTTCGTGGACTACAGCCCACTTCTTCGGATGCATAAGAATACAGAAGAATAAGCTTATGCTCTAATAAATTGGTTAGTCTCTAAGGTGCCACAAGTACTCCTGTTCTTTTTGCAGATACAGACTAACACGGCTGCTACTCTGAAACCTGTCTATATACACTAAGGCTCTAGTCTAGATGTTGCTATTCAATAACATGCTTAATACAATGTAATATATCTTACCTTTATAAATCATTACAATATTATAGTTTTAGAGATAATTATTTAATGAATACTAACATTTAATAGTTAATCGTTTAATATATTAATATTTAAAATCTAACATTTAAACTTTTAACATCCTGTGAGCCAGACTAGCCAAGCGGTCGCAGGATGGGTAGGGGAGATTTCACTCAGAACCCAGGCATCCAGCTTTATTTACAGACAGATCCCCGCACTCCTTAACAATAGATGGAAATATCAGACTTACACTTGTATCCAATTCCCTCTGTTTCATCTTAATGGTCCTTCTGATCTGTCAGTAATGATGTTAAGGATGGTGACTGTCAAGGCCACATTTTCCTAATTGCTACCGCTGCTTCAGGCTGTGGGTGTAGTGTCATTTGCTGCTGGCTGTTACTGCTGGCAGGGACTGCTGATTGTGCTGCTATGAAAGCCGTTGCCATGGTGACCTTTAGAGTTCTGCTGCTACTGATGCTTTTTCAGGTAGCTGCTTTTTGGAATTTCTGTTCTTCTCAGGTAGCTTTGGTTCTTCCACAAAGCCTCAAACCCACTGCACTCAGCCTGTTAGCTGTTGACCTTATATGCTGGTAGATCTCTCAAGGTCTGCTCATTACATAAGAACGGCCCTAATGGGTCAGACCAAAGGTCCATCTAGCCCAGTATCCTGTCTTCCGACAGTGGTCAGTGCCAGGTGCCCCTGAGGGAATGAACAGAACAGGTAATCATCAAGTGATCCATCCCCTATCCTCCATGAATTTATCTAGTTCTTTTTTTAACCCTGTTATGGTCTTGGCCTTCACAACATCCTCTGGCAAGGAGTTCCACAGGTTGACTGTGCATTGTGAAGAAATACTTCCTTTTATTTGTTTTAAACCTGCTGCCTATTAATTTCATTTTGTGACCCCTAGTTCTTGAGTTATGAGAAGAAGTAAACAACACTTCCTTATCTACTCTACACCAGTCATGATTTTATAGACCTCAATCATATCTCCCCTTAGCCATCTCTTTTCGAATCTGAAAAGTCCCAGTTTTATTAATCTCTCCTCATACGGAAGCTGTTCCATAGCCCTAATAATTTTTGTTGCCCTTTTCTGAACCTTTTCCAGTTCTAATATATCTCTTTTGAGATGAGGCGATCACATCTGCACACAGTATTCAAGATGTAGGCGTACCATGGATTTAGATAGAGGCAACATGATATTTTCTGTCCTATTATCTATCCCTTTCTTAATTATTCCCAGCATTCTGTTCACTTTTTTGACTGCCGCTGCACACTCAGTGGGTGTTTTCAGAGAACTATCCACAATGACTCCAAGATCTCTTTCTTGAGTGGTAACAGCTAATGTAGACCCCATCATTTTATATGTATAGTTGGGATTATGCTTTCCAATATGCATTACTTTGCATTTATCAACATTTTATTTCATCTGCCATTTTGTTGCCCAGTCACCCAGTTTTGAGAGATCCTTTTGTAGCTCTTCGCAGTCTGCCTGGGTCTGAATTATCTTTAGTAATTTTGTATCATCTGCAAATTTTGACACCTCATTATTTACCCCCTTTTCCAGATCATTTATGAATATGTTGAATAGGACTGGTCCCAGAACTGGTCTCATGGGGGACACCACTATTTTCCTCTCTCTGTTCTGAAAACTGACCATTTATTAGCATAATTGCTATTTTTCTCTAGCTCCTCCTCATTATGTCATACTTATAGCTAAGCTCCTCCCCCTGGTGCCTTCTTGGATAGAGTTCCTCCCCTGATGCCATCTTGGGAGAAATGCTGAGTCAATTCCCCAATAGTTGCTGGAACTTTCCATACCCTAACCCTGTGTCTTTCATAGAGGATTATTGCATCCCTCATTTTGGATTTTTATCTTTAAAGTGTCACTAATTACTATTTATCTAAAGTCTTATTCTTAAAACTAACTGCTATTTTATGCAAGTCAAAGTGTCCTGATTCTGTCACCACCTTAATTATATCAATGGGGAGAGGTGACATTTTTACGATAATTAAACTCCTTTTTCAGTTTTTCTCTGCTGGTCTCTATCAAGGTGCTGCAAGGTTTTTCAAAACAGCTAAAAGCAAAATCTCTCGTTACACTGGATTGATGTGAATGCATCTAAACATTCAGAAGAACTTTCTTCTGGATCTGAGGAGAAATTACACTTCTCTCCCACAAGATGTGAAGAGGAGTATAGATGGGACTTACGGTGATATCAATTAAAACCAAGATTTTAGGATAAAATAATGAAGACCTGACTCTGTATGGTGATGTATTCCTGGCAACAGATGTGGCGCTTTTTTTTTTTTTTTGAGTGCTTCACAGGCGCCAACTTTCCTTGTCGCCGGTGGGTGCTAAGGCCCCCTCCCTGCCCATATTGGACCCCTCCCCAAATCTCTGCCCCGACCCCGCCTCTTCCCCGAGCATGCCGCGTTCCTCCTCCTCCCTCTCTCTCCCAGTGCTTGCCGCGTGAAACAGCTGTTTCGCGGCTCAAGCGCTGGGAGGGAGGGGGGAGAAGCACAACATAGCGGCACGCTCCAGGGAGGAGGCAGTGGCGAGCTGGGGTGGGGCGGAGCACCCACCAATTTTTCCCTGGGTGCTCCAGCCCTGAAGCACCCATAGAGTTAGCACCTATGCCAGGCTTTTGAAAGCATGATCCCCTTTCCATTGATGGGGGTTCAGCTGCGAAACTTTCATATTACCTTTATAGCATGGGATACAGACATTACAAGTAAGATTATGCATGCAGCAACTTACAAGCGTTTTGTAGTCTAAACACATTCTTAGAAGTCTAACACTTATCTTGAACAATACTTATAGGTGAGCTGGTCTGGTTTCCAGCTATGAATTTGTCAATACTCAGCTGACACCTATAGCGTTGACAAGAGCTGGCACCTGGCCTACCGGTGTCACTGTACCTATAAGGTTTCTTGAACTTAAAGAGCTACACCACTGTCAATCTTGCTTCTGCCCATAATCTATCTTCTCCTGCAACCCCAGAAACCAGAAATGCAATGCTTCCAAGCAAAGCTTCCAGGTCTTTCTAATTCTGCTCCAAAACTTGACCTAGCAATTCTATGCCCCCAGAGTCCAGAGTAGACCACGCCCTATGGTTCCAATCCTTCTGAGGTCTGGCCCCAACAATTCCTTACTCTCCCTACAGGCCTACCCCCTTTAATCACCAACCCTTTATACTTCCAGCTCCACCTTAACATAGATGCAGGAGAACTAGACTGGATGAGAAAAGTAGGCCGCCATCACTAATATTGGCTGTTTATAAAAAACGATACAAATGGTGAATCAATTTTCTGACCATTTCAAAAATTCCCACTAAGCTAGAGTCCTCACACTTGATGAACACAGTGATTATGCAGCACTGAGTACAGGAAAAGTCCCAAATGTTAACACTAACCTCTGCATCTGAGATCAACAAAATTTGAGTCTTATTTGATTTCAACCACTCAAATACCCCCTTTTGGACTAGCATAGTGAAATGTGTTCATTCATTAGGGTCTTTCACCATCTCTGCCTGGAAACCTCAGGTGCTGCTTAACAAGGGAGAAGGAATTTGTATGTCTTAAATTAAGGAGACAAATGGTATTTGAGAAGCTCTGGCAGATAAAGTAGGGCACTAAAGGTTTCATGTCGGTCGGGGAGTTAACTGTAACAAGGTAGGAGCTCACAAGAAAAAAGGGGCATAGGAGAGTCCAGGAGGTCACAGTTCTGTTTTACAAGTTTTAGCCAAGAAACATGACAAAGTGTGGCAGTGCACAATAGGAGCCAGTGTTCGTAACATCAAGCCAAAGGACAAATAGTTGTCAATAACACAGTACACAGGGGATGCTGAAATTACTTTTGTAATGCTTCCGAGGAGTACCCAGGGTTGTGAGGCACCTCACCACTACCTACCCTTAGCATGAAGTAGTCTTGTCTGTGCCTATTGTGGATTAGCTCCCCGAAATCACCAGCCTGTGGCAACACTAGGGTTGCCAACTTTCTATTTGCAGAAAACCAAATACCTCTGCCCTGCTCACTCCATCCCCCCCCTCCATTGTTCGCTCTCCCCCACCCTTGCTCATTTTCACCTGGTTGGGGCAGGAGGTTGGGGTGCAGGAGGGGGTGAGGGCTCTGGGGTGGAGCCAGAGATGAGGGATTTGGGGTGCAGAAGAGGGCTGGGGGGCAAAGGGGATTGGGGTGCAGGAGAGGGCTGGAATGTGGGGCTGACAGGTTTGGGGTGTGGGAGAGGGTTCAGGTGCAGGAGGGGGCTTGGGCAGGTAATTCAGGTGGGTGAGGGTTCTGGCTGCAGGTGTGGGCTCTGGGGTGGGACCAGGGATGAGGGGTTTGGGGTGAAAGGGGGGGTCTCTGGGCTGGGACCGTGGGTTGGGTTGGGGTGTGGGCTTCAGGAGAGAGTTTGGATGCAGGGGGGCTCAGGAATGTTCAGGTTTGTTGTTCCTTTAAAAAGTCAACTTCCAAAAATTTGTTACTTTAACTGGAGTTACCAAACAGTTCAGTTCAAACACAGCACTGGACTGGTTCAGATTAAAAATAAAACAAGTTAATCTATCTCTCTGGAACTAAATAAAGAGAGTACAAGTATAAGGATCAAGGACAGAAATGGTTACAAAAATTAAAATAAAATACTTTCTAGTATCTAAACCTTAAACTAGATTAGATGCAAGGTAAAATCCTCACAATGTTTCTATCAAGATGGCTGGCCAAACCCTGGGGTCAAAATCTATATCTCAAAGTCAAAGGGCTGGTACCTTTGTCTTAGGTGAAATATATATAACTCGTGGTTTCTTTGCCCCTTTTTTATGGTCAATGGTGCTGGAACAATTTTTATATTGGGGGTGCTGAAGGCAGAAACCATGTATTGGGGTTATTACTACTTCATGCTGGGTGTGTGGTAGTACCTATAACACATCTATGTTTATAGTCCAGTGACCATTGAAAATGAATTCTTCTGAGGGTTACGCCTGGATAAAGTTCATTCAAGCCATGAAGAAGATGACATGGAGTCTTCTGGTGAAGAAGTTTCCTGCTGGGGTTATCTGCTAAAATGCAAGTTACTTAGTTTCTGTCCCCTCTGGTGTAACTGCATGAACATTAAACAGGTGATTGTCAGTCTCCTCTTCCACCATAATGGTGTGAGTTTACTTTGGCATTAACTCCCAGGTAAAAAAAAAAAAAAACTACATTCCTTGGTCCAGGGTGGAGCAACTCCTGCACAGGTGGCAAACACATTTTAAGAATTATAATTTCAGTTTATATTCATAATTTTGCATCAGTTGCTTGCACCTATATTACACGATAACCAGTGAGTCATGAGCTTTTAATTGACACCTTGAATGACACTTACCAGAAATATTTTATGACTGTAAAGAATTAGGGTACACATGAACTGGTTATAGCAGCTCCAATTCATTACTAGCTATCTGGCTGCCCTTTGCCTTTGCCCTATTCTTAATGTCAAAGATGTCTTTGTAAAGTCAGTGAATTTGGAGAAAGTAACTATTCCACTTTCATTGGATATAATTTCTCACATCAGTAGTGTTTAGCAAAGTACTGAGGAGTCCAGTTTGTCACAAGGGGAGACAACACATTTCTACTAACTGCATAGGCAACAAGCTCACTCACTCCATTTAGGTTTCTTGCAATATTTTGGTTCACAATAGGCATGCTCAGAAGTTTAACAAAGACATTTGTTAACATGATGTCCTATCATTAGATAGTATTGGTATGAGCACACAACACATGGGCCAAGATTTTCAAAAGCGAGTAGAGATTTTTAGTGCTTCAATTTTGGGGTGCCCTATTTGATACACCTTGAAGGTGTCTAATTTTTAGGAAATGAGTGTTCTTAAGTTCCAATACACAGGTTCTCTCACTAGTCACTTTTGAAATCTTGTCTCTGGTAGCTGAAATGTAGTATACAAAAGAAGAGCACCTGGGGGCAGGGATAAAGAAAAATGTGGGAGCACAGAGAATTCTGAAGATGGAATGCTCTTAATGTTACACCCTGCTCTTGGCCAACAGCAGGTAGCAAAATGGGGACGTCCAGGACTAAAAGCATAAACCTCCACAGCTTGTGTTAAAGAGTTAGGCTTTACAGGTGGGAGATGTAACAGACTCACATCCTTTGTGAATCAGGCTTAGAGGAGGATGCAAAACACTGACAACTGGTTTACATTAACAGTTGGAATAAATTACTTTCATTGAGAGACTATTCCTGTGGTGGAGCTAGCAGGGTCAGATACAACACCTAATGCTGTGATTTGGCCAAGTGGAGGCCTTTGCCTTCCAGAAAGCTTCTGTAAATAAGCCGTGACCACAGGTACATCAGATCTCTAGTTCTCAGCTCTGACCCCCAGGCTTTTCGTTCTTCTCATTTCCCAAACTCTGATATCCTTGTTCTTTTACTACTTTACAGAAGTGCATTTAAAATGTACTCTACCCATTAAGTGACATTAAAGTTCACCCCAGCACTACAGTTACATTCCTCAGTTTAGTTAGTGTGAAGTAATTTTAGAAAAAAAAAAAGTCATCACCACTACCTATCTGAGCTCATTAGATCATGTGGATTTGACTGTTTGCAGGGACCTCGAGTGGCAGCATAAAAGCATTACTAGTATGTTAAATTGTTTTGGGTTAGATGCTGTTGTAGGTTTTTCTACACTCTAGAAGTGTTGAACACTTGTACTATTTTAACAACAATAATGCAGAAGAGAGAAGTGGAGGAATTGATTGTGTGGTTGAGGGTAGGGAAGTTTGTTTTATCAGTGGAATAGTTGTGAGAAAAGCTATGAGCCTTGTGACTAAGAACTGAGGAAACAAATGTGTATTGAGCAAGACAATTTAGCTGCAGCAAGGTAAATCAGTGTGTTGCATGTATAAATTATTTATGAGGTTTATGAACGATATTCTCAGCTGGTGAACAGTGTTGTGTGGGGTTTTGGGGGTGTGTGTGTGTGTAGACTGTGGGAGAATTTGTTAGGGCTTGGGGAATTTATCTTGCTAGTAGTGGGGGAGGGCATTTTTGTGCATTGAAAAGGCCTGAATAAAAGTTATTTGTACATTCTGTGGAAAAGAGGAGGATGTTATCTTATAAAAGATTTTGTTCTTCTTACTTTAAATGGAGAACATTGAGTCATCTTGGGCTCTGTCTGCATTGAAAGTATAAAGTAAGCAAATTGAAAAATAGACAGTAGTCTTTCATTTACTATAATTTTAGGTGTGACTTGTAATAATAATTAACTCCTGTTGCAGGTCTGAGCCAGACATACAGCACAGATATATTAAAGAGTCCTGTCAGATTCTCAATTTGATTAATTCCCCTCCCCTTTTCAATTTTAACACCTTTAGTTACCGATATTTCATTCTTTCAGTCTCTCCCTCGCTTGCATTGAGAGAGAAACTACAGTATATTTTTTTCTACTTCAGGAAATTACTGCTACTCAGTTTATACTAGGAAAATTCTACTATGACTTAGTTTCTCAGGGCTCATACTGTTCACAAACAAGTGCAAAAAGCAAGACTTCGGTTTGAAGAGAAGATGCTAGTTCTACAGTCCCATTACTGGGAAAGAGGGGAGCAAGTGGATATTTTGAGGCCCTCTGGATGTCACTAGTAAGTAAACAAAACCTTCCAGGAGTCCAAGGGCTGGTTAAGCCCTCAGAAAAATCCTGGATTTTAAGAATTTTTTTTAAAGTAAAATTTGACTAATATGTCAGTATTTTGCTGTGATTTATAATCTATAGAAAGGATGAAGACTACACTGCTTAACATTGGATACCTTTGTACAATAATTTGAGAGGAAATGCCCCTTCCCCCCCTCTCACCCCACATTGGGCCTGCTTTAGACCTCTCTGCAACTAAATCCTCTTTTTCTAAGGCCCAAGTGGCTTTTCAAGGCTTGTTTTCAGCTACAGTCAGCTGACCTTACTGAGTCAACAATAAAGCTCAGCTGCTGGGCCTTCCCTCACTCTCAGACATGCCAGAGAGGGAGGCAATTTCCGTTTATTTTTCAGAAGTATTTTGCAGAAGACTTGAGAGTTTTGATTTGGGATTTCATACTAGATATTAGTGATGGATCCATAAACATAGCAATAGTAGTGTGGAAGCAGAGAAAGAACTGACAGGAAGGGGATTGCAATGCATGACAGTTTGTTAGCAAGAGTCAGGCTAACTGTAACCCTAATAATGCGAGATTTGTAGAAGCGAGGAATGTATGAGGCGAGTGGGAAAGAACTGTGTGAGAAGTTGTTGCGACCTTGTGTAGATAATATGGAATGTAGACTAAGAGTCTACATTAGTGAGCAAAACAAGATATCAGAATGACCTATGTATAAACAAAATGCAGCTGTTGCTCATTATTGTCTGTAACAAAAGGTATAAATGCTTGCTGTAATTGTTTACCTGTTGAGAGACCTGTTTAGCTCTCTCCCTCTATGCAATTGATAGAGAGAAAATGAAGTATCTGACTTGCTGTACCCAAACAAAAAGTGAGAACCTCTGTTATTCTCCGACAGTAGCAATTTCCAGAAAACTCCAGCCTTACATGGGACAGTCCCTGTGCCATATCTGGTATTCTTCCTGACATCGGCAAGAACAACAGGAAGAGCAATACGAGTGAACCCCAGTGGGCTAATACTATTGATTCCTGAGATTTTTTTCTGCCTTGTTTCACCCTCCCATTAAATATCTGTTTCCAGACCCCCCCCCATTCCATGTTTCATACTTTAAACTTTTACAGGTTGAATCTTCGTTATTTCACACTAGGGTTGCCAACCTCCCAGATTGGCTGGGAGTCTACTGGAATCGGCTGCAATCTCTTGGTGATTATTGAAAGCAGTCCAGGAGATTTTAGTAAGTACAGTACAATTGACATTACATCATGCTGGAGGAAAAAAATCTCTCGGTATAGTTTCAGTCAGAGTTGGCAACGCTAAGCATGAAGTCTAGAATAAGGCAGAAGAGGAAGGGTGAGTAACCCCCTGGAGGGAGAAGTCTAGATTATCAGTATTACTATAGTGCCTACGAGCCCTAGCTATGATGCGGATATAGAGCATGCTGGTAGAAAGAGTTAGTGACTGATCACAGAAGTGGCTTTTCTGTTTCTTCTTAACAAGAAGATCTAACTAGATCTTGATGTTTATATTCCTCTTGTTGAAGCAATGCACAAGATTCCCTGGCCCATACAGAGAATATACACATTCCTCTGTAGCTCAAAACTTGACATCTATTGTATTTGAAATATCTAGTCTTCCTGCTGTTACTGTTGTGGTACAGTACTAGTACTGGAACTAGTGTAAACCTTGGTGATGGTGGTGTTTTGTGTGGGCTTTAATATACCCCAGAAGGGATGACGTTTTCAGTTTGGCAGAAGGCTAACAGAGAACAAGGGAGACTTCAGCAGCAGCTGAATCCCAACAGCAAGAGGTAAGAGACCCTCACCTGTGGTACTATAATAGGGATTGTCTTTTTCTCATCTGAGATATATTTGCCAATCAACTTTGAACAGCTCTCACTACTAAATGCAGATAATACTAAAAAGTGAACTATTGCAAATATCCATGAAGACAGAAAATTCAAAAACACCTCAGCAGAAATATGGTGTTGCCAGCTCTCACAACTTGCTAGCAAGCAACAGGATTTTAGCTGGGGCTGGAACCACTCTCTCCAGAAGTCCAGGCCTCTCCCAAATTTCAGTCCTGGTGGGGGGGGGGGGACGACCACCATCTGATTAGCTACCTTCCCAACTCACCTGCCTTCTAGGGAAAAACAGCCAATCAGAGCAGCTGCAGGAGGAAGGCAGAGCTCTCCCAACTCCCCTCAGGAGCTGTCACAAGCAAGACTAGTGGTCAAAGCTGGAGTCGGGAATCAGGCCAGATCACAAACCAGGGGGTCAGAGTCCAAGACAGGCGAGAGGGAAATCCAAGAGTCCACTGTCAGGAAGGTCAAATTACCAGGAGATCAGAGTCAGGAGACAAACTTGAGAGAAGAACCACAGATTGATAACCAGAGTCAGGAAGTCAAACCAGGGGAGTGATTGTAAAAAGCACACAGTCCACAACAGTGTGGATACCAGTTGCACAAACAACTTCTTGTTCCTGTGCTGATTTATATAAGAGATGTGGACCAATCAGGACTCCCTGCATCCTGCCAGTCAGGTTCCAGGACTGAAGTCCACTATTGGGTTTCAGCTTTTATCCTAGCAACTGTTACCAGGTAACAGTTTGGTATTTATGAGCATGTAAGAATCTAGACCCAAGTTCTAGACCTATGGTCCCTGACAGGAACCCAGATGCATTTTGGGGAGGGGCGAGGAGAGGAAGCAATTGACACCATTCTCACAGGAGGGGAGACACAGAGGGAACAGAAAAAGCTCCATTGTTACAAGAAGAAACTAGGGAAGGATATTTTAATAAGGATCCCTGCCTATAAAATAAGCCCAAGCCCCTGAATACACGACTATCACCTATTAGTCGCAGCAGGAAATTAAACAACAACAAAAAACCACTCTTAAAGGGATGAACCAAGACGGATTTATTAACTGGGCAGGAAAAAGGATAGACAGGGTGGTAAATGCAAATAGAACAAAACAGCTCGGTAGTTTACACAATAAAAGCAGGCTTGAAGCCTAGACTCAACTAGAACCAAAATGGACAAACAAAAAGTTTCAACGTTACTCAGTTCGTTGCTGTAAAGGGCTCTAGACAGGATAGAGTTAGCTCACGTTTCCTCTCTCTCGCTCTCATTCAAGGGAATCAGGATTGGGACCTCGAGGACCACATCACCAGGGATCAGGACCATTTGATGGGATGGAACAGATATGCCCTCACCGATGGAACAGGTAAGTGGTTTCCTCTCGACGATCATCCTACTGAACCAAGGCTGCCTCCTGAGCAGATATCAGCTAGCATACCGTGCAAGTCCCTTGTATATATCTCCTGTTGCCAGACAGATTACCTCATGGTCCTGTGACCCTTTCTCACCCTTTTTCCTTCAAACTTTCCCACCTCTGCCTTGTTACCAGGCAGGATAGTTCAAGCCGTATTCAATTAAAGACAAGCACCTCCAAGAGGGTGCCAAACTATAATACAAGAAGGCAAGCCAAATATAGAAGGTGAAAGACAACAACAAAAACAACAACCCAAAATGGCAAAAATCCGTAACACCACAACTCAGGGATGTGCAAAATGGGTCAGTGTGCTCCACTCCCTTCTCTATTGCTGCAGCTCCAGGCTCAGGAAGGGGAGAAGAATCCCTGAGGCTTGAAAAGGGGGACCCTGTTGCAGCCGATTCTCTAGGTCTGGGATGTGTTACAAAATCCCTAGAGCTGCAAGAAGAGCAGAACTGAGGCTGGGGGGGAAGTGCATAATTAATTGATTTGGTGATGGGAGGGCATAACTGATCTGGGGGGAGGCTGAGGGAGCAGAATTGATGAGGCCACAGGAGGTAAATAATTAATTAGTTTGGCTGCATAATTAATTGATGGGGTGGGGGATGGACAGATGGCAGATACAGAATTAATTAATTAGAATTTGGGGATTTGGTGAGAAGTAGAAAGCTCTACACCATCAGACAGTGAGAGCTCCTGGAGCAGGGCCAAATCACCTGAATAAATTGGGAGAGTTGCCAAATGGCAACACTAATTCTCCCCCCCACACACACACTTTGGGAATGGGGTTCATAATCACAAGATAGACCAAAAAATACAATATATCTTTGATAAAAGAAAGTTGGAGGGGGTGTGTGTGTCTGGCTCATGATTTCTGAGTTTGGGGCTGGGAATACTGCCTTAGCTGGTCATGGCATACCCATGGCTCTCCATCCTGAGGACCCAAATCCCACAATCCTGTCCCCTCAAATGACTGTAGGATATGGTGGGTGCCTCAGGATGATTTTTTTCCTTTCTGTTGGTCCTGGTCCAAGAAAGACTGAGTACCACTGAGTTAAGGTTGTGGACCAAATTGAAGCTTTAATGAGTCATCCCTGTGTAGGGCTGCAAAGCATTGACACACTAAGCAAATGCATAAACCTCTCGCTCCTGCCCCCCCCCCACTTCCCCATTCATTCCGCCCACGTTTTGCTCAACGAGGAACGAGCACGTTCTCTTGTCTGGTGAGGGCAAAGTGGCTCAACTGTGGCTCCTGCGCACGCTCTGGCCACCCCTGGCGCGCAAGCGCAGTATCGTCAGGGGAGCGGCGCCTGACACTAGTCCGCGGGCTCTCCACGTTTCCCTAGAAGAGGGCGGGGCAGACAGCGGCGCGGCCAATTGGAGGCGCCCACGACCCACCCCAGCGAACTTGGAAGTGGAGCCGCGCTGAGAGCCCTACCTGAGGCGCGTGGCGGGGTCCGCAGTCGCGCGGGGGGTTAGGGCGCGCGCGGCGGTATCGCTATGGTGTCGGCCAGCGCGTGCGCCGGTCAGGTGGGCGCCGTGCTGCCTCTGCTGCTGGTGCTCTTCGACCTGCTCGGCGAGGGTGAGGGGCTGCGGGGCGAGCTCGCGCTGGTGCACGGCGCTGCACGCAGCCGGGGGAGAGGGGACAGGGCTGTTGCTGGTGGGGCAGTGCCAGCCTTCTGCCGGGGGAAGGTGCTGCCCAGCGTGCGGGGGGTGTTGTGGTGCTGGGACGAGGGGTTCGGAAGTGTGGGTGAGCTTGGGGGCGGTTGGCACCGTGGGGTGAGCACGGGGCGGAGCAGCGCCGGACTGCTGAGGGGACGAGGCAAGGGTTACAGTTGGTGCCTTGGTTTGGTTTTTAGTGATATGTAATCAGATGCTCACCACAGAGAATCCCGCACTTCCCTGAGCGCTGTCACGTATTACCACATCTTAGGGTTACCTACCACCACAACCACACCGTTGAGTGGTTTGAGTGTTATGTATGCCCCTTAACCTACTGACGCTTTGATGAGTATCACCGCAGCAGCGCTGTGCTGGGCTCCAGTAGCATGATGCTACCTGGGAGGGAAAGCAAAGCAGATCTGTGCTGGGCTTGGGGGCAATGCTAGCCTGTGGGTATTGAAAGGCGGTAAATCTGTGATTGTCAAAGGTGCACTGTCATTAATTCTGGGTACAACCAGAGAATTATGGCAGTAAAAAAATAGAAAAGTTTGTAACTTTTCTAGTTGGGGGCTGTGGACAGTCACTTTGAAAAGAATAACTGTTTCTGAAAGTTCTAAATGCAAATAGATAGATTTTAATTAAAAATATGATGACCAGAAATAAATGCAGCCATCAACATTGATCGTTGCTTTTAAAAATCCTAGTATTTAATTAATGGCATATCTAGCTTTGTGTTGTAGCTTTGTTTTGGTGAAACTACAGCAAGGTCAGTTTTATGTAGTTTGGTTTCTATTCTTAGTCCTTATTAACCTGTTTTCAAAAGAAACTAGGGAAATTGATAGGGTGCTAGGTACTGTACGATTTTTAAAAGTGTGGATCTAGCTTAAAGAATGGTCATGTGGAAATGGTATTATGGAGTTCCATACTCATTGTGTCTCACTGATTTCCATATCAGATTTGCTCAGTTTTCAAGTAAAAATACTTTTTTCTAACTTTTAGCTTTATAAGGTTGCTTTAGGCTCTGAAAATCAAGTTAGTTTTTTTTTTTAATCATTCATCACTGCCAAGAATAGTGGTTCTGAAGAACAAATTATTCCCCCAACTACACTTGTGCAACCCTTTCACTTTCATATTGTGTCCTAAATAACATCTGTGTAATCATATGGAAAGCTAATGGGGTTGCACAGGTGTTTGTGAGGGCATAATTTGAAAGCAGGTTGTACAGATTTATCAGAAGACACAGTTTGGCCTGCAAAACTTGCATTATTGCTTGTAATGAATGAGATGGAAAAAAACTTTCACTGTCACAGCTCAGTGAATTGGACCTCTCTGAGGCCTGTGGTCACTCTGGAGGTTAGAAATGCACTTCAAAATTGTATTAAATGAGAAGTCTAAAACCTGGAGTGTACTGGCTGAATGACAATTTAATATTGAATGTAATATGGCAAAGATACATTGTAGTGTATAAGTATATGCTGCAGGATTGTATTGGTTTTTCCCCAGCTACTTCTGCAGCAGTGTTAAAGGAAGAGTACTAACACCAGACGAATCAGTCTAAGCATTTGTACTTGTTTTTAAGCATCTTTAGATAATTCATCTTCCAAATAGATGCTAGGAGCATGAATGACCTTGGTGCTTTGTTGATTGTGGCCTTGGTAGTCACAAGTTTACTTTCTAATTTTGTATATATTTTCCTAAAAGCAAGCTTTAGTAGATCGTGAAATGTTCTCCGAGGGAAGGGTGTCATTTAAACCTAGACTGGACAAAGCACTCTAGATAGGGAACAATTCTACAGATACTTGGATGGCCAAAATATGATCTATTAGGTCTTTTTCATCTCTAATTTGTATGTCTTTAATATCTCTTATGAAGTAATATTTTATTTTGGTATATGAGTGGTTAATGTAATACATGACTCACATTTTCAATAGCTGTAGATCATTTTGTACATGTACATTGTACATTTTTAGTTTCTTCTTACTCTTGTCGTAGTGCTGAAAGAGTTAAATAGTGAAATGGAGATTTGTAAATGGGGATGGTGTATTACTGTGAGGTTTCTACCCTCCTAGAGGCTGTGTTAATCTCTTCTTCTCTCTTTGAAAAGACGGAGCATTTTAAGTCACAATTGTGATGGCTTGGATCACAGAAACCCCCTTGGGGCTGCCAACTGATGCGCTAAGACTACTTCTGCCCCCGCTTTCCCTGCCAGCTGGGGACTCCAGAGCCCTGCTTGGTTGCGCCAGACACGCTTGTTGGCCAGAAACACAGTCCCAGGTCTGAACCACGTCCCACAAACTGCAAGCTTAACTGAAAGCAGCTTAAGAAATGTTCCTGTCTTTAACACTCAGATCCCCAACTCCCAATGGGGTCCAAAACCCAAATAAATCTCTTTTACCCTGTATAAACTCCTAAATTGTTCACCCTCTATAATACTGATAGAGAGAGATGCACAGCTGTTTGCCCCCCCCAGGTATTGATACATACTCTGGGTTAAATAATAAGTAAAAAGTGATTTTATTAAATACAGAAAGTAGGATTTAAGTGGTTACAAGTAGTAGCAGACAGAACAAAGTGAATTACCAAGCAAAATAAAATAAAACATGCAAGCCTATGCCTAATACAGTAAGAAAACTGAATACAGATAAAACCTCACCCTCCGAGGTGTTCCAGTAAGCTTCCTTTTACAGACTAGTCTCCTTCTAGTCTGGGTACAGCAATCACTCACACCCCCTGTAGTTACTGTCCATTGTTCCAGTTTCTTTCAGGTATCCTTTGGGGGTGGAGAGGCTATCTCTTGAGCCAGCTGAAGACAAAATGGAGGGGTCTCCCATGGGCCTTCTCTTGTGGGTGGAGACCCCCTCCTCTCTCCTATGCAAAGTCCAGCTCCAAGATGGAATTTTGGAGTCACATGGACAAGTCACATGTCCATCCATGACTCAGTTTTTACAAGCAGCAGCCATTGCCCACATGCTATCTTGACTGTCTCCAGGAAGACTTCTTATGTGGATTGGAGTCTTCCAAGATCCATTGTTCGTTAAGTGTTTCTTGATTGGGCACTTAATTTGCACATTCCTTTCTCAAGGAGCTGACCAAATGCTTTACTAAGACTACTTAAAAATCAAGCAAGTACACAGCAAATATTCATAACTTCAAATACAAAAATGATACATGCATACAAATAGGATGAATAGATTCAGTAGATCATAACGTTTACAGAGATATGTTACATGGCATATGTAGCATCAAACATATTCCAGTTATGTCATATATACATTCATAAGCATATTTCCATAAAGTCTTATGGGGTGACCGTCACAACAATCTCCCTGATTTTAAGAGGAGTTTATGGGATTCTCTTGGAGAAGGGTACTTAGTTTGGGGAAAGAGATGATGCTGGAGTTTACTATTAGAACTGGTTAAAAAAAATTACTATTTCACCAGCTCATCTTCCAAGGAAGTCAGTCAGTGCATGTGCCTCCAATTCACAAGTTTCTAATTTCACACCTAATACTTTTTGGTACCACCAGTCATTGAACTGTGACTTTTAAAAAGTTCCATTTGCAACTTGTTAACTTGCTGTAGAAATTCATATTAGCTGTGTAAGAATCTGTAGGACAAAGGAGCATATTTTAACCTAAAGTCTGACATGGCTGCTGGTATTGTACCTCAGATGTCTATCTCCGGGTTATGAAAAGGTTCCAGAACTTTTGGAGGTTCTGCACTGCCATTTCCCTAGTGTTCTAGTATCTGATTGAAAATGAGCCCCAGTCTTCCTTTGGAATTCTTCTGACTTAAGAACATAAGAACAGCCATACTGGGTCAAACCAAAGGTCCATCTAGCCTAGTATCTTGTCTTCCGACAGTGGCCAATGCCAGGTGCCCCAGAGGTAATGAATAGAACAGAATAGAATCATCAAGTGATCCATCCCCTGTTACCCATTCCCTGACTTCTCCAGCACAGGGGCCTTGTGACAAATTAAAGCCTCTTGGATCAAAGATATTTGTCCACCCCAAGCTAGAGTTGGGAAGAGAGGACTAGATGGAAAAGCCCTGTTTCTCTTCTGTTCCTCCATCCAAGTAGCGAAGCAAATGGGTCATAAGGAGTGGGAGAAAAGATGGGCCAGCTCTACAGGCAGCTTAGCACTCAGAGCTGGCTTCACTCTGCGCTAAGCTTCTGGGAACTGCTTCTCCTTACCACCCTCCTTTTTCCTTCCCCTCTCACTAAATTTCTCTCACTGATCCCAGGGTGCTGCAGATTATGGAGGGGAAGGAGCGTCACTGATGACTTTCTTTTGTCTCCTTCCCCCTCCCCCCGTCACTTCCATTTTTGGGAGTGGAGGGGATTTCTCCTCCGTTGCTAGTATCCAAAGTTGCTCCATATTCTTAGTGAGTGGCACAGGTGTTCTTTTCTCAGTCTCCTCCCTTCCCAAACCTCCTTTGCCTAATTGCTTTTAGAAGCAGTACAGCTGCTGCTGCTGTAGCTAGCTGTGCCTCGCTGCTACTGAAAGGCAGACTTACTTGAGTAGGGGCAGGGCTCTGTGAAGGGGGGAGGGTTCCAGACCCTGGCTCAGGACCAAGCCCAGATATTTACACTGCGCAGTTGGTGAGCACCTTTGTGCCACTTTTGAAAGCTCCTTGTGGTGGGCACTCCTCTTCCTGCTCTATACACACTAGAGTTTCCCCTCAAAAAAACTTTCTGCAATATGTAGAAACATTAGAAAAAAATCAGCAGTTAATAGCAAAATGTCAGACTGTCACTTTAAACATCACACTTCCATGTAAAATTCTTTAAACCTTTTATAGTTCCATGTATCAACTTAGATTAGTGTTACTGAAGATGTATACGTATTTTCTTTATTTTTATGGCCTCTTACTTTGTGTACAGTCAACTTCACTGTTTCCTTTGTATAGTCACATAACTTCCCTTGTTGCTTGTTGTTTGCATGGGCCTTTCACATGCCACGGTGAAGAAAGGTACATTTTGGAAGAAGAAGGGAAAAAAAAAAAAGAAAGAAAAATGCTTTGGAAATATCACAAACTCAGCAGGGAGATTTAAACATGTGAAACTGTTTTTTAATTTTTTTTTAAAACTGACTAGATTTCAACCTGACTGAGTCCCTCTTAAGATTATACATAGAGATTTAGGGGATTTTCAAGTTTGTATATTCTAAAGATTGTATATTGTACATCAGTCATTCTAACTCTGCTCCCAGGATATAACTGCCAGGAAACCTAATATTTCATTTCTTGAGCTAAAACAGGTAGAAATAAACAGTACTGTCAGGGTTACAGGGCTAATTGCACCTCTGTTGCCTTCTGTATCTGAGTCCATCTCCTCAGCTATCGGGCCTGGTGCTTTTACCTCTCTTTGGGTGGAATTCTGCAATTCTCCCACTCTTACTTAGTTTGGCCTCAGCTACCCTATCAGCCATGCTTACGATGCAGGTGCAACTGGGTTTGGCACCTGCAGTCCTTCCCTTCAAGAGTCTGTGGCCAGTGCTGCATATAGTGACAAGACAGCCATCTTACAAATCAAAACATTGCTTTGTTCCACTGTTAAAATGAAACAATTAGAAAAAATGATTAAAAAACAGCAAATGGACAAACTCATGAACTATCTTAAGTATAGGCTTACCATTCCCTGATAGTAGCCTAGTCACATCTAGCTTTTTCAGACACCCCAGAGGGTCCTGGATGTCATTCTGTTCCCCTCCAACATCTTGCCAATTACTGCCTTACCCAGGGGGAGAGATAGGGAGCAGGAGAGTGAGCGAGTGTGTGTGTGCGTCTGTCAGTCAGTCAGTCTTTATCCAGCCAGAATCTTAATTACTATCAGTTCCTGGGCTTTTGTCCATCCTGACCAAACCGGTGTAGTAAGCTCATCAAGAGAGCGAATCAGACGCCTCAGAGCCAATAACTCTTCCACTGTCTCATAACAATCCTCCAGTTTTTACCTTGGGTGGCTTGTCTTGGGCCATTGTTTACTTACAGCACATTATTAAACGAAACCAATGTATACACACAGAAAACATCCCAGTAACCAAGTTAGCATACGGTATTCAAAAATTATACAGCTGCTCCATATCTGTCACAGTAGGCACTAAGGGTTCCATTCTGTGTCCCCTTTCCCCACCCCCTTATGGAGCTGATTGCGCTATGATGCTTAGCTTCTTGCAGGTAGGGTTGCCAGGCATCTGGTTTTCAACCGGAATGCTCAGTTGAATAGGGACCTTGGCAGCTCCCGTCAGCACAGCTGACCAGGCCACTAAAAGTCTGGTTGGCCGTAGTGGGGCAGGCAGGCTCCATGCGGCTCCCGGGAAGCGGCAGTATGTGTCTCCGTCTCCTAGGTGGAGGGGCTTCAGGCTTTGGGGACTTTACTTTGGGTGTGGCTGTCCCTGCTCAGAATTTTCATTTGCTTCTATTTTACTATTCTTGGTGTAATTCTCCATCACCACATCTCATATCTGTTCCTTTCAAAATCTTGATAGCATTGGTGTATGTGCTGCTTCTTTCAGTTTAACTCTGCTGAAATCCTTGTGCAAGCCTTCATCTTCTGTATGCTATATTACTGCATGTCTCTTCTTGATAGTCTCCCCAAGTTCCGCAAACTTCTGCATTTATGTAATGCTGCACGGTTTTTCTCACGTATACAAAGAATGATCATATCAGCCCCATTCTCAAACAATTTCACTGACTTCCCATTTTAGAATCCAGTTCAGAATTGTCTCCTTTGATTTATAAAACACTCTGGATTTGCTTCTCCGTGTTTCATATCTTGTTTTTCCTCTCTCCTCATTGAAGTTCCTTCTGCTCATCTAGTACTGGGCTCCTCTGTCGCTTCTGACAGTATGGTTACTGTAGGGAACTGTCCTTCACATTTCCTGCATTTGGAACAGCCTTCTTATATTTCTCCTTGAATATATTTGTTTGCCCTTGTCTATTCCTTTTAATTTGCCTCTCCCTGCCATGATAGCTGGAATTGTATTATATAACTCTTCTTAAAATTATTTTGGGACACTTTATATGAAAGATACTACCCAGAACAAGTAAGTCTTATTGTATAAACTCTATTCTTGGAGCTGTACTGACATGATTGATGCTGAATTAGAAACAAGGAAGTGAAGAAAGCTGGTTCAGATTCAAGCACCATTCCAAAGACAAAGAGAAATCAATCTTTTCTAAATTAGAAAGGATAAATCTGGTAGAGAAATGTTGTGTTCCTCACGCAAACAAAATTGAAGTGTGAGGACAAGGGGCGGGAGGCCCTGAAAAGTGCTGTCTCCATTTAGAGCTGTGTTATTGTGAAGGATCCTATTTATTATGCAGTTGAATACCTGACCTGCTGCCAGTGTAGTTTTATTGTCAATGAATGTATGTTAATTTCAGTGCTGTTTGTTTGATTCTGCTGTGGTCCATAGCCAAAACTGTCTTTTGACCTCAGTTGAAATGAAATGTGATCCAGTAGAATATCTGACTTTTCAGAAAGGGCTTTCACACTAAAGCAAATTTGACTAAAACAAGTGACTCACTCTCACAAATTGTCTCTGTACCATTTGCTGCTGCAGCAGGTATTTATAGTTTAAGAACCTTCTTCCAGTTGACCCAGCATCTGCTTGATACTGCAGTGACATCAGAACCCTGCCTTTGTTGGCAGGCCCACTTGTCTGGAAGCCCCAGCTGAGTGTTGGACATGTAGTTTTCTTATCTAGTGATATGTTTGAGATGTCCGTTTTTTGAGGTAGTATTTCAGGCCAGTGAAGTTTTCTCAGTGACCAGATAGAGACAGGAGATTTGTTGGTAGGAGGGGATCAGCTGGAAAGAGCCATGGAGTGGAGCTACTTCAGCAGCGTAATGAGGAAGCACAGCCCATATTCCCAGTTGGTGATCTGGTTTGCAGAAAGTCAGCTTACAAAGAGGCCCAAATCTTGTTTTTTAAACAGGGTGGCTCTTCTCTCCAAGAGACTCCTCTCTCCTTTTCTCTGCTCCACATTTTGAGAACACAGCCATCGTTCCACTTTAGAAATTGCCATACTGGCTCTGACCACTTGTTCATCCAGTGCTACATTCTGTCTCTGAAACTGACTAGTGTCGGATGTTCCAGAGGAGGGCACAAGAAATTGTGTGGCTAATAATTATGAAATAACGTGCTCAGAAGGGAAGTTTCTCCCCATTCTTGCCAGATATTCTTATGCCCTGAGACATTAGTGTTTAATTTTCCTCATGTTCTAAAGCCTCTCTTATGTAGCTGTGGATACCATACATATATACAGATGTCGAAACCTTTTCTAAAGACAGAAGAATAAGGGACAGTCAATTAAATTAAAAGGAACCACATTTAAAAATGATGTAAGGAAATGCGTTTCACCACTACACATGCTGGGCTTGATCCCGCACCATGCAGTTGATTGGCATTTCACCATTGATTTCAATGGAAGCAGGATTAGATGCAGAATCTCTGCAGCAATAACAATTATAAACTCAGATTATACTGTAATAATTATACTGCCTAGGTGATGGAAAGTGCTTGGCTTTGTTCACGTTTCATAAAACACTAGGGGCTGACATGTCTCTTGTACAACCGTGCTCTATAGGAGTTACTGTACTTGAATATTACATATGGAAAGTGTGACTCCTGGCAAACAGTTTGTCTTGGAATATGAAACACTATTCTCGTCAGTGTTTGTTTAAATTCCATTTATAATATCAAAATATGCATGAGAACCTGTATTTAGGACTTGAATTTGTAAAGATCCTTAAATAAAAGAGCATGAAATAAAGTTAAAGGGAACTTCAAAAATTTCTGTGTGGACACTCAATGAAGAGAATATGAAGTTATCCCTCACGCTTTCGTGATCAGGTTATTGAACTAAATTTAATATTAAAAAATAACTGCTCATGTTTATTCTGTTATGCACAGTATGTGATCCTTGTATTTAGGATTTTAATTACAACAGGAGAGGACAATGTATTTTGCTACCTTATTTGGATGTAGCGAATCTTGTATGTGCAAAAGCTAGGTAGAATGTAGTTAGTGATGCATATTCAACAACTGCTTTTAAAATGGTGGCTTACAGTATTTAGACTTTCTTCATTATAACTAGATCTTTGGGGTGGAGGGGCAGAAGAGTTAAGTCTGAAAGGAAGCTGAATGTTGTCTCAGTATTGAGAAATGTAGCATATTGTTTTCATGTGCTTCTGTATCAGCCATATATTTTTTGGGTAGGGAGCTCTTGCCTGGTAAAAAACTATGAACTGTCCCTTATGATTTTTATGTATTATGGAGGGAGGGAGAGAGAGAACACTATCCATCCTTTTTTGGTAGTGTCAACTTTGCTAGACTCAAACTGTGATTAAAAATGTTGACCCTTCTATTTTAGGAGTCGAATGTGGAATAAATGCTGAAGTAGAAAAACAACTTGAAATGGGCAAGAAGTTATTGGCAGCTGGACAGCTAGCTGATGCCTTGTCTCACTTCCATGCTGCTATAGGTGTGTATCTGAAGATAAAATTATTTGACTGTGCTTGTGGTGCAGGATTTTTGTATTGAAATGCTCTAGCCTTCACTCTTCCTCATAATTGGCTTAATTAATAAGCCCCCAATTCACAATGTGTGGGTGGACTGCCATGCCCATGTGGGACTACATGGAGCCCTACTGACCTCATGGATGCAGCAAATGGGACCCCGCATGGGTGTGGAAAATTCCAGGATCAGAGCTCAAACCTAGAACAGCCATAGAGTATGTGAACACCAAGCCTGGGAGGTGTTGCAAAGCATGAGGCAAACTAACTGCTTGTAACCACCTGGATTAGTATAATCCAGTGGTGCCCAACTGTATTACATAGGAGGGCACATAAACCTAAGCACAATGTTGTGTAGGCCAAACAGATTTTACATATTTTAATAAGATTTACTCATCTGTATTGATTTATGTTTTAAGTGCAGCTTGTTTTGCATGTATTTAGATCGGCTGTTTCTAGGTACAGTACTGTCTGTTTACCCACTTGTATAAACATGATGACAAAATGCTAAAGAATCTGCTGTTAGTATATTGTTTTGAAGCAGGCTGTTGGCCTTGTATGGTCCATGGGCTTTATGTTTGGCACCCTGGGTATAATCTGATAACATGTCCCTGCTATTGTCTTTTCAAGATTAGAAAAGAAAACCAAGTTAACAAAAAAAAAAAAAAAGGGGGGGGGCTGTTTGGGAAGGTGGGGTGAGATGGGGAGGGACTTATCCCTGTTTTCTTCCTCTACCCTCCCCTCCAGATTTTTTTTGCCCCATAAAAAAAATCAATTACATACCTTTTAAAAATACTACATATTCCTTGGGTGGGGTAATCTTCCTGATTTAAGAGAAACTGTAACTGTTTCTGGCTGGCTGTTGCAAGCTGCGATGGCTGGTTACGTGTCATCTCTGCTGCTCACCCGTCAGCCTTTTACATGATCCCCCTCTTGCTGTCTTCTCCATGCTTTGCCCCTTTAAACCCCAGCCCCCCTGCTCCTCCATAGCTCCCTTGGCGGGGTGTGTCCTGCTCCCAGCACTGTGTGGAGAACCAGCCCCTGGTTGGAATGCTCAGCTCACCAATACTCTGGCCGGCAGGCTCCTTCCTTCCCCCATTAGCTCTGTCTGGGCCGGCGCCCCGGGAAAACTCAAGACCCTTTGGCCCGGGGCGCTGGCCAGGAGGAGCCGAGCCCTGCATGTGCCAAAGCCCCGCACAGCGCTGGCATGGGGGAGCCTCCCCACCCCTCAGCTAAGCTCTGGAGTGGCAGGGGAGAGGAAGGGAGTGGGGAAGCATTTCCCAGACTGTTCGCGCCCCGACCCGGCAGGTTCAACAGCAGCACCTGGGGGAGGGGCTTAGCACCCTCTTACCTGCACCCTGCCACCCTGGGTCATGCCCTCAGGGAGCGCGGGGCTGCTCCATCCCCTAGGCACCCTCCACTGCTGAGCCACCTCTCTGGCTAGGTTTGCTGAAGCCCCTGCAGTCAGGTTCCCTGGGCCCTGATGCACAATGCATCCTTAGGGCTTAATCCCTTCCTGCCTGCGCTGTAGACCAACAGCAGCCTGGAGGTGTTAGCTCTCCCCGTGTGTGTGTGTGTGTGTGTGTGTGTGTGTGTGTGTGGTGGGGGGGGGAGGAGAGGGGATGGGTGTGTGTGAACCCTAAAGCCTTAAAGATAAGATAAATAAAAAGAATCCAACTAGGCAGTATTGCTTTTTAAGAGGTTCAGTCAACTTCATGTTAATTTGAATGTTTGTACTACATAGTTCTGATTGCTGTTGAACTTGCTTGAATACTAGTAATTTTACCAGGTGTCCCATATTCAGCATAGGGAAATATAGTCACCCTACTGTTAGTTCTGTTCTTCCCTGCTGCCAATGTCTGATTTTCATGTTATTCACACTATTGTATAGGATGAATACATACTACAGTTTTCCACTCAGACTTTTCCAAATGGAATTAATTACACAATATAACAAAATGTAGAATTTTGTGATTGTGAAAAGAATAAATATCCATGTGTGCACTTGCAGTAATATCAGACTTGAGATTTTAATTTTCATTCAGGACTACATGCAAGAGTGTGCAGACAGCATGTGTGTCTAAATATTGTTGGCTGTTAGTATTTGCTTTCAGTTTGGTTTGGATAAACTATCATTCATCAAAGTAGGAGAGTGGGGAAACTTTAATTCTAGATTATACCATCCAATTACACTTCATGGTTATAAGTGAATTTAAACTTTTATAGGGTTTGTTTTGAAATATGTAGTGACATTAATACTAATCTCTTCACTGTATGTGACTAGGGGTTAGTAATTCTTCATTGCTACTGGGGTAAAACTTGAATTTGTTGGCTGGAAAGGAAAACAAAACTCAAGTTTAAATGTGTGAGATTAGTTGTCTAAAGCTTAGTGGGTTAACCTTCTGTGTTTCATATGATAAGAGTCCCATCAAAAAGGACTCAATGACTGTTTTGATAATTTTATCCCATTGGAGTAACTAATACAGGAGCAGCCTTGAGCTTAGTTACCTAATCTTCACCTTCCAAATCTTTTATTGTGTGTACTTTTTGGATCTTCAACTTTTCCGAAAATTTTGTCGGGGAAGTATAACTTACACGTTACTGCACCTGGCAAAGTTACCTTAAGTAAGACTACCTGCATATTTTTTGTTAACAAGCAAAGAGCCTCTTATTTCTCCAAGCTTTTTGCTTGCTTTGGATGACAGGAATAAAATGTGGACAATAGCTTTTTTTTTTTTTTTTTCTTCTTTTCTTTTCTTTTTTTGTTCAGCCATTGCAATGTTCCTGTTGCAGACATCTAACATGGTAAAAAGCAAGCTGCTTCCTGCTTTACTCCATTCTGGATCTTAACATATCCTTCAGGCTGTGACTGATTGTGTTCTCTCTATGGATATCAGAGCTATTCATTGCTGTACTGGGGACTCTGAGACAAAACCATCTTCTGCTGCCAGAAGTTTTGTATCTGGTCATGGAACAAAACTTGGTGGGGCAGCTCTCTCCTGCCTGGGTTGTTTTAACCTTTTAATATTTTGGGTGTGTGAATAGTGTATTTTGCTAGATGTAAGAATTATGTGTATAACTTAAGCTCTAGATTTTTTACATAATCTAATTTTGTAATGGGATATGTAGTCTGTGGTAACTGATGACTATTTTGTTTTGGATAATCAAAATAAATGTAGAAGTCCATAGCACTAGTGCAGAGAGTGGCCTTCATCATCAAGGTAGAAAGTAAGTAACCTTTAGACTGCTGTCATTTTTCCACTTTGGTAGACAAATGATTGTAGAAGGAAAAGGAGAAAATCTCTCCTTGGTAAGACAGCATCTGGAATACTGCTGATAACAGGTAAGCTATGAAGCTCAATTGCATGCTTTGAAGTTTTACAACAGTGTTCTTAGATTCATTTGCTAAACTTTGCATTTTACCCTTAAGATCTACTAAGTGAGGGTCATGCATATCTATTTTGTGCTTCAGCTTTTATTCTTGTATCCAAACCCTGGATTTGTTTTAATAATACATTAAAAAGTTTAGTGTCCTTTAGAAGTAGAAGATACAGTTTACTAGTGAGAAGACTGTGGTCCCATCACTATTATCCTCATCTCAGAGCTAAGGGCATCGCATTATTTTCCTGTATCCTTTCAGAGAAATGTCCCCAGAAGTTCCTCAAATGGGTTTCCAAAGCTGGTCAGCATGGTGGGATTCAAACAAGAGTGAACGTATGCTGAACAGCGTTGTCAAAGAACACTGGAATGGAGCCGCAGAGTCACGTAGTTCCATCACGGGCATCACCTTGATACTAGGCGAATATCTCTGTCTCCAGCCCCCTAAATGTCTGTCTTCCATTGGGATAGAAATAACAATTCAGTACATGTCTTAAAGTTAAATGAAAAATGAAGTTGCTACTGTCTATATGTAAATTATAAAGTTATGAAAACATTGGACTATCTATAATGTTGGTCATTAGTGGAATGATGTGTATGGCTTCCTTATTTTGTGCATCCAGTATCAGATGTAGGGACTATGGCAAACAGTGAAAGCATTAAATACACATCCAAAAGTAGGCCTGCAGTTTGAGATAAAAAGGTTTAGTATGTTTTAGCTTAACTACACTGCAGAGCTGAAATATCCTTATACATTCACCTTCAAAACCCTTAGTAACATTGCTAATATATGTTCACATCCTCTCTATTTTCAATAATGTTAACATAAGCAAATTACATGAGATGTAAAATATTACTGTGTACAAATGTTACTTTTGCTAATTGTTAAATATAATTGTCAAATTGCTTAAAATCAGGTAATGCTGCTATTATTATGATTGCAGCTTAGCTGTACCCAAATTACATTGAGGCGGTGTTCTGATTATTTATTCTTTGCTTGCAGAAGGGGACTCTGATAACTATATTGCCTATTATAGAAGAGCCACAGTGTATTTGGCCATGGGCAAATCTAAAGCTGCAATTCGTGATTTAAGCAAAGTTGTTGAACTAAAGCAGGATTTCACATCAGTAAGTAATGCTTTCTCAGGATTCCTTCAGGGTAAAAGAAAATGGTGTTCCTTTTTGTTTTCCTGTTTTGTTTATAAGGCAGAGTCTTTTTTAGCTGGTGGTATAATAAAAAAGAGAATTTAATACCCCATATTTCAGGAAGTTTAAAATTAGATACCACAAGTTACTAGTGCATGTACTATATTGAACACTCTTACATTGGCTGAGAGATAGACTAGTCTGGTCTCATTCTAACTTTTAACTTTATACCTGGCCTATAGTAAAATGCCCAAATCCTCTGCTAGCATATCTAAAGGTTTGTAATGAACTATGAGTAAGGCTAAGTTTTTTATTCACGGGTATTTTTAGTAAAAGTCACAGACAGGTCATGGGCAATAAACAAAAAGTCATGGCCTGTGACCTGTCCATGACTTTTACTAAAAATACCTGTGAATAAAACTTGGGGGGGGAGGGGCTTGTCCAGGGGCCCTGCAGGTGCTGGAGGGGGGAGGGCGTGGGGGCTGGCAAGCTCCCTACCTGGATCCACGCCTTCCTTTCCAGCAGCAGCAGCAGAGTTTGGGTGTGGGAGGGGACAGGGGGTTGGGGCACGGGACAGGTTGAGGCGGTCTCTGGGTGGCGCTTACCTGGGGGGCTCTCCGGAAGCGACAACATCCCCCTCACTCAGCTGCTAGACGGAAGCGTGGCCAGGCAGCTCTGTGCGTTACCTCTGCCTCCAGGCACCACCCCCACATCTCCCATTGGCTGTGGTTCCCAGCCAATGAGAGCTGCAAAGCTAGTGCTCTGGGCAGAGGCAGCCCACAGAACTGCGTGGCCACGCCTACGCCAAGCAGCTGAGCTAGGGGGATGTTGTCGCTTCCGGGGAGTCCCCCAGGTAATCGTTGCCCAGAGCCCGCCTTACCCTGTCCCATGCCCCAACCCCCTATCCTCTCCCCCACACAAACTCTGTTGTGTGGGGGGCGCAGGTGCATGGTGGGCCGAGACTGCCCCAGCAGCGGCCGGTGTGCCTGGTGCAGGGGCTGCCTGAGCTGTCCCTGAGCCAGGCACATCGGCCACTGCAGAAGTCATGCAGGTCATGGAAAGTCACAGAATCCATGACTTCTATGACCTCCATGACAAACTCGCAGCCTTAACTATGAGTCATTTATAAGCAGTAAAATTGGTTGCCAAATCAAGAAATAAGTTACTTTTTAGGATTACCGCCTACTTTACCAAAGCTCTTAGAGGCTAGTTAGCGGGAGACTTCTGAAGTTAGAATTAGCCATTTGACCAGCCTCCCTACCTGCTACCCAATTTTTTGTTCTGAACTGCAGATTATCTCCTCAAATTTTAAAAATAACTATTTGGAAAGGTTGAGTTGCACACAATTTGAAAGGTAAAGATTGACTATCTATTTCTCTTAGCAAAAATGATAATGTAATGTTTACAGTGTTGTTGTAGCCATGTTGGTCCCAGGATATTAGAGACACAAGATGTATGAGGCAATATATTTTATTGGACCGACTTCTGTTAGTGAAAGGGACAACTTTCGAGCTTTCTCAGACCTGAAGAGATCTATGTAAGTTACTCAGAGTGTCACACCTAAATACAAGGTGGAACAGATTATGTAGTTAAATCTGTTCCACCTTGTATTTAGCTCTCACACTCAGAGTACCTTTTCCTGACCTGAAGAAGAGCTCTGTGGAGCTTAAAAGCTTGTCTCTCTCACCACAGAAGTTGGTCCAATAAAAGATATTAAGTCCCCCACCTTGTGTTTGTTTTTATATATTTGTTACTATGACAAATTTGACACATTCTCTCCTTTAAGAGATTAAATACCATATATACTCGTTCATTAACCCATTCGTTTATAAGCCGACACCCCCCCCCCCCCGCAAATGGATAGGTAAAAATAGCAAAAAACTGTATGTATAGGGTCGGCTTATGAAAGCTTATTTCAGGGGTTGGAAAACTTTGGCTCCTGGCCCATCAGGGTAAGCTGCTGGTGGGTCGGGACGTTTTGTTTACCTGGAGTGTCTGCAGGCATGGAGCCCCTCAGTTCCCTCTGGCTGTGTTTCTCCATTCCCAGCCAATGGGACTGCAGGACTTCCTGCAGCTCCCATTAGCTGGGAACAGCGAATCGCGGCCACAGGGAGCTGAGGGGCTCCATGCCTGCAGACGCTTCAGGTAAACAAAATGACAATGTATTAGATATTCAATTCAATGATTCCATAGAGTTTTTAAAATCATCAAATTTTGGTGTAGACCCGTTTATGAGCCGACCCCCGCTCTTTGATGCGTCACTTTTTAACCAAAAATATTCGGCTTATGAACGAGTGTATATGGTAATTTTACAACAAAATGATGCCTTTTAAATGACCTTGTTCTAGTGAACAAATGGAAGGAGTTTCTCTTTTCCTCTCCTCCCCACCAGATTAAAACATTTGGTATAAGAACTATTTTTAAAGTCCCAGGACTAGTTTAACACAATGTTACTGGCAATAAATTGTCTTGCAGTCATTAGATTTTTATTTAACTAACTTATTTAAGAAAGGGTGACTGCAAGTCTTAACATTAATAGCTCTTCTAAATTAACTTGCATGAAAACTTTCTTATCCTGAATAATCAAAATTTCAGTTAGGATCCTTCCAAAATAATCTGCACTGACTTTTACAGTGGCTTTTGCTAAAGAGTCCTCATTAAATTTTCAGGTTACTAGAAGTATTAACAATAAGGACTTCCATACCCTTTGCTGCAATCTGTTGAAAAAGCTGTGAATTAAGAAAATCAAAACAGCGTAACAGTGTTGACTAGCTATCTTACAAGTTGACAGTTGTTTTTCTTGGTACAGTCCTCTGATGGAAGAGTTTGGGTGGTAATTGGAGCTACCCCTACATTTGCAATGATAGGTAATTACTGGTCTAAAACCCTGATGCAGAAAACCATAATCATTTTTGCTAAAGCTGCTCTTGTAAGAACACAATGTAGGAAAGGGATGGAGAAAGCAGACACCTTCATATCTCCTTTTGGTTCAGTTTGCTATATGTGGATGGGGGGTGAAATTTTCCATTTTATTAAATTTGGGGAGATTGGGTTTTAATTTTTCTTTTTGACTACAAATAAGAACAGAGTAAAGTACAAAAATGGTTACTGTTCCATTTCAGGCAAGATTACAGAGAGGCCATTTACTTCTTAAGCAAGGAAAATTTGATGAAGCAGAAGAAGATTTCAAAAATGTGGTAAGTAGGAAGCATAGAAAACTACACCGTTGGCTTTAAATTCCGATTATGAGCCAAGAGCATTTTCTCATAACCTAAATCCATTGTAGACCACATACATATGTAGCTGAGTTGCAGACTGCATTTTTTTTTTAAAGATGTTGCAGCAGAGTTGAGCTATTTTGTATAAACAAACAATGGAAAAAGTACACCTCTACCTCGATATAATGCTGTCCTCGGGAGCCAAAAAATCTTATCGCGTTATAGGTGAAACCGCGTTATATCAAACTTGCTTTGATCCACCAGAGTGGGCAACCGTCCGTCCCCCCCCCCCCGAGCATTGCTTTACCGCGTTATATCCGAATTCGTGTTATATTGGGATAGAAGTGTAGTAATAGAGTAATTGTGGATTAATTGTAGCACCTTTTTAATGAAGCTCACAATATTTTAATTTTTCTGTTATAAAGAAACAGTTCAGTTGCAAATGCCACTACATACAAGATGTTTTCTAAACAATATAATGAAAATAAGGCTGCATTTGTATGGTTAAGTAGATTTTGTTCTGTCCCATTTTCTGTCACTTCACTTATTTGATATGATAACAATAGTGTAGTGTAGGATTTTGAAAAATATTATTGTCAGGTTTAAATGTGTTTACCACTTCATCATTCCTCCTTGACATCAACACTAGGGAAAAACGTGTGCCTTCAGAGAGGAAGGATAGTACAGACTTTACGGTGCTAGCCTGGGACTTGGAAGATCTAGGTTCAGTTCCTTGTCCACAGACTTCTGGTGTGACCTTTGCCAAGTCACTCAGTGTTTCTGTGCCTCAGTTCTCCAGCTATAAGATGACCTCCCTACCTCATGTGGGTTTTGTGAGGTGCTCAGATACTGCTGGAATGGGGGCCATACAAGTAGTGTAGAGGATTTTTTCCCTAAAAACACGTTTGGTTTATTTTTTTTATCTGGTCAAGTAAAAGGTATTTATAAATCTTAAGCACATTTACAAAAAGTAAACTACTTAATCTCAAAATTAACTGAATTTTCATCCTGATATCACATACTAGCCTCTTCCTTCTCTTCTTGTCACATCAGGCAGGCTAGGTCTAGGCCACTGATCAAAATTCCAAAAAGATATTGGAATAGGCTATGTTTGCTTTGCTTTTCTCTCCTATATAGAGTTGTGTATTTTAATGGTCAAGCACTTAAAGCTTTAAGGGATAGGCAATTTTTTATAAGCCAAAGTAAAGAAACCCTATAAATGAGTGTAACTATATACCGTGGTTCCAGCTATGTTCATGGAACGTGTGGAAGTACAGAGATTTGATGTTTAATGGAGACCCTTCCCATGAGTGCTTAAGATAAAAAACCTGGTGGTCATACTCAACAACCCTTTAGTGGTATGGAAGAGAGGAGAGAGACTGGTCTTACTCTGGTTAGCTGAGTGTCTTGTCATTGTAATGGATTTTAATACTATCAGTGATTTAATTACTGTTTTTGTGTGTATGTGTGTGAAATTAATGTTTCTCCAGACATTTGCTGCTAGCACCACATTTGGAAACTTTTAGTGGCCAAAAAAAAAAAAAATCAGCAAAACAGTTTTTATTCCCAGCCAAGCTTCAGAGCTCTAGAAGAGCAGCAGAACACAAAGCTTAACTTTACTTTTCAAATCCTGGCTAATATAAAATAAAGTTGTTTGGCTTAAACCTATTGAGTATCATTAATAAAACTAAATGACTAGCAATTACTGCTGATATGATAGAGTGGACCATTATGCTGGAAAAGTACAGTAGTATCAAGCCTATTACAGACTAGTTATGAATATCTGTAGAAACCCATTTCAGTTCACTAAAACATCAAATAATAATTATGAAAATATACACATTTTAAAATATTTGGGAAGCATCAGACTCCTTTGGTCTCTACAAGGTAGTTGTATTTGTTCTATTTCTTTAATTCTATAAACACAACAGATTTGCTTATGTGTATCTAATCACTTTTACTGTTTTCTGTATTTTCTGTTAAAACCACAAACTTCAATTAAATATGGTACAGTATGTCCCTGGCTTTTTTTAACTTAACAAGCTCATAATTGTATAGGATAATTTAGATGCGTTGGTTGAGTGAATTTTAAGTTGTTTTTAGCTGATGTTCCGTGTGCGTGGGAGGCTGGGAAAAGGGGGGAATTACCTAGCTCTCTGAAGCTAGGGGGTTTAGACCAACCTGGTGGTTCTGCCAAACATTCTGTGTAAACTATTTAGTCTTATTGTGCAGACATATATAAACTAAACTTCTCAGAAGATGAGGGAACACACTTATTAATACTATACATTATTTTTTCTGTTGGTTTGTTTGTTTAGGAGTTTGTATGGAATGTACTTGGATGGGATAGTCTTTCTGAATGACTTCCAAGACTTGTGTATGGTAATCCCGCTTTATGACCAGGGGAATGGGGAATATTTGTTACATTCATTATTAGAGGGCTGTGAACCAGTGCATTAAACCAGCTGCTGAGAAGCAGAAGAGTAACAAGTTGGACCTTGATGCTGCTGTCTGAAGGTGTTCTCTTGAATGTGGATTGGTGCAGTCCAAGAGAATACACAGGAGGACCTTGGGGTAACTTTTACAAAAGCATTTAAGTGACTTAGGAGCCGAGTGATTTGTGTTGGAAAATTTTACCACTGGTCTCATCTGTCCTTTTCTCCCCCTTCTTTCCCCCCATTTCCTCCTTGGAAACAACCATTGGTTCACCTTCTAAAGCAAGATCCTCCACCTTCCTTTAAACCTCATGGGGAAGACCCATATTCCTCAGTCAGAATGTCCTCTACAAGGGCACAGTTGTCACAGAATTCGTGGCTCTGTGTCAGGAGTCATATACCACATGAAGGGCACCTTCTGACTTTCAGAAACAGTTGCTTTGGCTTCTTTGCCTCATTCAGAAGCTGTTCTGATGGTGGGAAAAGTTTGTGCTTATGCAAACAATGGTATTTTACGAGCAGGAGTATTGTATGGAGGAATAGGACTTTCTCCCCAGGAGGCCAGTTTTCCTAGCATCCTTGAACTGAGGGGGATCTCTCTCGGCTGACGCAAACCATGGAAATCTGAGTGAGGACTAGAATGTAGAACCCCTTTTGATTGCCTGTTCTTAAGGCTGTTTTTTCACTGTGAATCGAAGAAACCAGTTTTTCAATCCCTCCAGGTGAGGGTGGGGAGCTCAGGGGGAGAGTCCCTATCTAGGCTAGTATAGTAATCTAACTGCTCCCTCCCCTTTACCCTCCTCAGAAACAACCATCCGCTTTTCTTGGGCAGCTTAGCTTTGCTCTCTCAGGGACCTGTTGCTACACCTTTAAGGGGCGAGAGAGAGGAGCAGGAAGACCCTTTTAAATACTACAGTGACAGTAGGGGCTGCAGAGACATAAGGCCCAGCCTAAATTAATTCAGTTGGGGTTTGGATGTGCAGGGAAGACACTCTTCTTGTGGAGAAGCAACCTCATTTTCCCCCGCTCCCCTAAAAAAATAAAAAAACGAACAAAATAGCAATGCAGGCGGCTCATTCCTCCCTTCTCTCCTTATAAAACAACTTTTGGCTCCTCCTGGGCAGCTCAGACCTCTCCTTTGGAAACGCACTGGTGTGTCATCATTAAATATTATACCCATGT
Source organism: Trachemys scripta elegans (assembly GCF_013100865.1). Taxonomy (NCBI): domain Eukaryota; kingdom Metazoa; phylum Chordata; order Testudines; family Emydidae; genus Trachemys; species Trachemys scripta. The sequence goes on along the minus strand of NC_048298.1, from coordinate 251,997,378 downwards.
TGGCACCTGGTAAAGTCTATTTTCTTGTCTGAATGTGGGCAAGACAGAGCCACATGTTAACCAGAGGTTGCTAGTTAGCTCTAGAGAATTATTGTTCAGTGGAATGGCTATTCTGTCTCTTTGTACAGCTCCAAGGCATTGAATAGTCAGCAGGGTTTCTCAGATGCTTCATATCTAATATTTCTGTTATTCTTGTTAGCAGCCACACAATGAAAGTCACTAGGAAGAGAGTTGGAGATAGGGTGACCAGACAGCAAGTGTGGAAAAATCGGGACAGGGAGTGGGAAGTAATAGGAGCCTATATAAGAAAAAGACCCAAAAATCGTTCTATAAAATCGGGACATCTGGTCACCCTAGTTGGAGAAGAGGTCAGCGTCCTCTTCTGGGCCCTGATCCAGCACCACACTTAGTCAAGCATGTGATTAATTGTATTGATATAAATGGGAATATTGATGTGTCAAGTTGTTTGCAGGATCAGGGACTCTCTGAAAAAAGGAGGCTTCATCAAGTCACATGGTACCTTTCTCTTTGTGACTTTCAGCCTCCCCGGAAGAATACTCCGGCACTGGTGTGAAGAAAGTCTTTCCAAAAGCAGATGGGTGATAAGTGACAGGTATCAAGTTTGCTGCACCTGAATTGTGCAAAAACCAAGAAACTACTGCAAAGGGCCTTGCTGACAGACTTGTTTAAACTGCTTCCAGTTGTGAACATTTGACTGTTAAGCACCAACTAGTATATGTAGACTGCAATGAATATGTTGTGAATAGAGATGTTCTGTCTCTCTTATAGATGAATTTGTGTTTTTTTTGAGCATGGAGGAATTATAGATATTTAAAAGCCATAAATTGAAGATCCTTATAGTTTCACTAGGTGTCAGCAAAGACTAACCAACTTTGAACGTTGTGTACTTACAAATTATTTTTATATTTTCCTAATTTACCACAGGCTTCAGTTACAAATATGTCACATTATTTATCCATGGTCATCCTGTGTGTGTGTGTGTGTGTGTGTAGAAGGTCTATTTTAGTTGTGGGTGAAGCAAACCATCCTCTTCTAGTCCAATACAAACTCTAACACCATTATTTCAGGCAGCATGAGAGCAGGGATACCCAAAGTGCTATCTTCTGTTTCTCAGTCTCTGAGAGGTGCACCCCATGTTGATATTAGACTAGGCCCCCAAATTATTTACCCTGTAGTAACAGTGGTAGCAGCAAATAGAGAAGTCAATCTAATGTGCAGCTTTTTGGGGAGTGCCATTCTCCCCTCACTTTAGTAATCTAGCATTATTGTAAATATCGAAGATGAGAAATGGGGAAGGGAATTTAGTTAAGTTGTGTTTATTCCCCTGCCAGTGCAGGACTTTCCCTTAGAGGATATTTTAGTGTGTTTCCTCTCCAATTTTTAGTAACTCAAACAGTGGGGTTTCTGCCACTTTCCTTGAGACTGTTCAACAGCCTAACAGATGTCCCTGTTAGATGAGTTTTCCTTCCATCCCCCTGATATTCAGCCTGAATTTTTGTTTGCTCAGTGTCATTCCATTACTCCTTGGACCTGTCAGAAACTGTTCCTCTCCCTATGCTTGGCAGCCTGTTGCTGCCTCTACGAGGCATACTGCAGTCTGTCTCTGTGCAGTTCTACAGTACAGAGGCCCTCCCACCCTGACTGTGTCCCTGCTTTTTAACATTTACAAATGCCTTCCTCTATCTACAGTGTTACTGTAAAGCACCCAACTCAATCTAGTCCGTCCACTTTCTCTTTAGCGACTTAAACACCTTTGTACTTTTAACTTTCTTCCAATAAGGATCCTAGATCCCAACCCACTTAGGGTATGTCTACACTACGAGATTAGGTCGAATTAATAGAAGCCGGTTTTATAGAAATCGGTTGTATACAGCCGATTTTGTGTGTCCCCACATAAAATGCTCTAAGTGCTCTAGTCGGCGGACCGCGTCCACAGTACCGAGGTTAGCGTCGACTTCCGGAGCATTGCACTATGGGTAGCTATCCCACAGTTCCCGCAGTCTCCGCCGCCCATTGGAATTCTGTGTTGAGATCCCAATGCCCGAATGATGCAAAACAGTGTCGCGGGAGGTTCTGGGTACATGTCGTCAGGCCCCTCCCCCTCCGTCAGAGCAACGGCAGACAATAGATTCGCGCCTTTTTACCTGGGTTACCTGTGCAGACAACATACCACGCCAAGCATGGAGCCCGCTCAGCTCATCTCACCATCACCATATGTCCTCTGGGTGCCGGCAGACGTGGGACTGCTTTGCTACGCAGCAGCAGCAGCTAACTGCCTTTTGGTGGTAGACGGTGCAGCATGACTGGTAGCCTTCATCGGCGATCTGGGTGCTGGCAGCTGTGGGGCTGGCAGCTGTGGGGCTGGCAGCCGTAGGGCTGCATTGCACCAGCCCCTTGCCTTTTGGCAGTAGATGGTGTATTACGACTGGTAACCGTCCTATTACAAGTTGGATCATCGCACATTAGCAGAGTCTTCCCTGAGCAGCAGATCGTGCAATAGGCCTGAAGGCCATCGTCATCATACAGGAAAAATGTGGCTATCAGTCTTAGTACACTAACTGCCAAGCGCCCAGTATTTGCTGCCAAGCACCCAGAAGATGCCGAGGGCTATCAGTCATGCTGCACCGTCGTCTTAAGATGTAAAAAATAGATTTGTTCTGTATTCATTTGCTTCCCCCTCCCTCCGTCAAATCAACGGCCTGCTAAACCCAGGGTTTTCAGTTTAATCTTTGGGGGGGGACCATTCTGTGTGACAGTTGTTTGTGTTTCTCCCTGATGCACAGCCACCTTTCTTAATTTTAATTCCCTGTACCTGTACGTCATGTCGTCACTCGGCCCGCCCTCCCTCCTTCCCCTGGTCCGTCAGATACTAGTTTCGCGCCTTTTTTCAGACCAGGCGCCATAGCTAGCACTGGGATCATGGAGCCCGCTCAGATCACTGCGGCAATTATGAGCACTATGAACACCACGCGCATTGTCCTGGAGCAGCCCTCACAGTTGAGAAGCGAGTGGCGATAGCCCTGTGGAAGCTTGCAACGCCAGACAGCTACCGGTCAGTTGGGAATCAATTTGGAGTGGGCAAATCTACTGTGGGGGCTGCTGTGATCCAAGTTGCCAGGGCAATCAAAGACCTGCTGATATCAAGGGTAGTGACTCTGGGCAACGTGCAGGCAATAGTGGATGGTTTTGCTGAAATGGGATTCCCAAACTGTGGTGGGGCCATAGACGGAACCCATATCCCTATCTTGGCACCGGAGCACCAAGCCACCGAGTACATAAACCGCAAGGGGTACTTTTCAATGCTGCTGCAAGCCCTGGTGGATCACAAGGGACGTTTCACCAACATCAACGTGGGATGGCCGGGAAAGGTACATGGTCTGTTTCGAAAGCTGGAGGAAGGGACTTTCTTCCCGGACCAGAAAGTAACCGTTGGGGATGTTGAAATGCCTATTGTGATCCTTGGGGACCCAGCCTACCCCTTAATGCCATGGCTCATGAAGCCGTACACAGGCAGCCTGGACAGGAGTCAGGACCTGTTCAACTATAGGCTGAGCAAGTGCCGAATGGTGGTGGAATGTGCATTTGGACGTTTAAAAGCACGCTGGCGCAGCTTACTGACTCGCTCAGACCTCAGCGAAAAGAATATCCCCATTGTTATTGCTGCTTGCTGTGCGCTCCACAATATCTGTGAGAGTAAGGGGGAGACATTTATGGTTGGGTGGGAGGTTGAGACACATCGCCTGGCCGCTGATTATGCGCAGCCAGGCACCAGGGTGGTTAGAGGAGCACAGCAGGGCGCGGTGCGCATCAGAGAAGCTTTGAAAACGAGTTTTGTGACTGGCCAGGCTACGGTGTGAAACTTCTGTTTGTTTCTCCTTGATGAACCCTCCGCCCCCCCCACCCGGTTCACTCTACTTCCCTGTAAACCAACCACCCCACCCCACCCTCCCCTCCCCACTTCGAGCACCGCTTGCAAAGGCAATAAAGTCATTGTTACTTCTCATTCATGCATTCTTTATTAATTCATCACACAACTAGGGGGATAATTGCCAAGGTAGCCTGGGATGGGTGGGGGAGGAGGGATGGAAAAGGACACACTGCATTTTAAAACTTTAACTCTTATTGAAGGCCAGCCTTCTGATGCTTGGGCAATCATCTGGGGTGGAGTGACTGGGTGGCCGGAGGCCCCCCCACCGTGTTCTTGGGCGTCTGGGTGAGGAGGCTATGGAACTTGGGGAGGAGGGCTGTTGGTTACACAGGCTGTAGCGGCGGTCTCTGCTCCTGCTGCCTTTCCTGCAGCTCAACCATACGCTGGAGCATATCAGTTTGATGCTCCAGCAGACGGAGCATTGTCTCTTGCTTTCTGTCTGCAAGATGACGCCACCTATCATCTTCAGCCCGCCACTTGCTCTTTTCGTCCCGCGATTCAGCCCGCCACCTCTCCTCTTGTTCATATTGTGCTTTTCTCATGTCTGACATTGACTGCCTCCACGCATTCTGCTGTGCTCTATCAGCGTGGGAGGACATCTGGAGCTCCGTGAACATATCGTCCCGCGTCCTCCGTTTTCTCTTTCTAATGTTCACTAGCCTCTGTGAAGGAGAAACATTTGCAGCTGGTGGAGGAGAAGGGAGAGGTGGTTAAAAAAAGACACATTTTAGAGAACAATGAGTACACTCTTTCATTACAAGGTCGCATTTTTCCTCTTATAGTGAGGGCCTGCCGGTTTGGTATGAGAGATCACTCACGCAGTGCCAGGCAACAGATTTCGGCTTGCAGGCAGCCATGGTAACATGTGGGAATGGTTTCAAACAGCAGCGCCCTCATTTCCCATATCAAGGATGAATTGGGTTGGCCATTTAAAATGGGTTTTCAATGTAAAAGGAGGGGCTGCGGTTTCCGGGTTAACATGCAGCACAAACCCAACTAAACCACCCCCCCACACACACACCCAATTCTCTGGGATGATCACTTCACCCCTCCCCCCCACCGCGTGGCTAACAGCGGGGAACATTTCTGTTCAGAAGAGCAGGAACGGGCACCTCTGAATGTCCCCTTAATAAAATCACCCCATTTCAACCAGGTGACAGTGAATGATATCACTCTCCTGAGGATAACAAAGAGAGAAAAGGAATGGATGTTGTCTGCATGCTAGCAAACACCGGGTCCATATGCTGCCATGCTTTGTTATGCAATGATTCAAGACTACGTGCTACTGGCCTGGCGTGCTAAAGTTTACTACCATGGCGGATGGGATAAGGCAGCCCTCCCCAGAAACCTTTTGCAAAGGCTTTGGGAGTACATGAAGGAGAGCTTTCTGGAGATGTCCCTGGAGGATTTCCGCTCCATCCCCATACACGTTAACAGACTTTTCCAGTAGCTGTACTGGCCACGATTGCCAGGGCAAATTAATCATTAAACACGCTTGCTTTTAAACCATGTGTAATATTTACAAAGGTACACTCACCAGAGGTCCCCTGTGTGCCCTCAGGGTCTTGGGTAAGTTCGGGGGTTACTGGTTCCAGGTCCAGGGTGACAAACATATTCTGGCTGTTGGGGAAACCGGTTTCTCCGCTTCCTTGCTTCTGTGAGCTACCTACATTACCTCCATCCTCATCTTCCTCGTTCCCCGAACCCTCTTCCCTGTGTGTTTCTCCATTGACGGAGTCATAGCACACGGTTCGGGTAGTGGTGGCTGTACCCCCTAGAATGGCATGCAGCTCCACGTAGAAGCGGCAAGTTTGCGGCTCTGCCCCGGACCTTCCATTTGCTTCTCTGGCTTTGTGGTAGGCTTGCTGTAGCTCCTTAATTTTCACGCGGCACTGCTGTGTGTCCCTGTTATGGCCTCGGTCCTTCATGGCCTTGGAGACCTTTTCAAATACTTTGCCATTTCTTTTACTGCTACGGAGTTCAGCTAGCACTGACTCATCTCCCCATATGGCAAGCAGATCCCTTACCTCCCATTCGGTCCATGGTGGAGCTCTTTTGCGATCCTGGGACTCCATCACGGTTACCTGTGCTGATGAGCTCTGCGTGGTTACCTGTGCTCTCCACGCTGGGCAAACAGGAAATTAAATTCAAACGTTCGCGGGTCTTTTCCTGTCTACCTGGTCAGTGCATCTGAGTTGAGAGTGCTGTCCAGAGTGGTCACAATGAAGCACTGTGGGATAGCTCCCAGAGGCCAATAACATCGAATTCCATCCACACTACCCCAATTCCGACCCGCAAAGGCCGATTTTATCGCTAATCCTTGTCGAAGGTGGTGTAAAGAAACCGGTTTAAAGAGCCCTTTAAGTCGAAAGAAAGGGCTTCGTCGTGTGAACGTGTCCAGGCTTAATTCGATTTAACGCTGCTAAAGTCGACCTAAACCCGTAGTGTAGACCAGGCTTTAGATATGAGAGATCCTCCCTCACCCTCTCCATTCCTTAGGTACAAGCCATACCTTCTTCTTTATAGCTAGGTAGCAGGCTATGATATTACCTGTTCCACACAGAGGAATTGACCTGTACATTCAATATGCTGCTTTAATTGTTAATTTCAAACATGTGAAAAGCAGTTGCAGTACTTGCAGACATATATCTATGAGGTTGGATTGTGCAGAAGCATAGTAAGCTTGTGAGTGAAACCCAAACTTTAGATTTTTTAAAACACTACTTGTCAAAATATGCAAATTAAACATCCTTAAATCAAACTCTAAGTTCTCAAGCAGATTTCTTACTTGGCCTATCCATAAATGTTGATGATTATCAATGGAAATATTTTTTAAATCAGTTTGTGTATGTGGTGAAATTGATGTTTATTGACATTTCCCAATAAAATCAAATTGTCCCAAGCCTAATAATATTTTACACACACACACACACACACACACACACACACACACATATCCCTATGTTAAAAACTTTACTAAGGTTGCAAAGTCAAGCATACAAAAGTTAGGAAATACCAGAATTAAGGTTGCCTGTGCAACCTTTAATTTGGCCCATTGTGCATATGCATTATGATATAGTTATAAGACTAAGATCACATGCTATTTTTTATAGAATCCCTGCCTCATTCAGCACACACGATGGACTATGTGCACTGAATGAGCAGTTATATAATTTGTTTCATCCTCATAGTTCAGTGGGTGACCCCAGGCATTATTTACTGCATATTGTTCATACTTCGAATACACAATTATTAGTTTACCCATGGGTCTGTCTATGGTGCTTATCAGTGTAATAAGCATTTCTTCACAAATATTGGATTTATATTCACAAAACCCGTGAGATGAGGGGGAGTGATATTACCCCCATTTTACAGCTGTGGAAACTGATGCACCGGAGATTAATGGATACTTAATTTTGGAGGCCCAATTTGAGATGCTTAGGACCTGATTTTTCAGAATACACCTCTACGCCAATATAACGCTGTCCTCGGGAGCCAAAAAATCTTACCGCGTTATATGTGAAACTGAGTTATATCGAACTTGCTTTGATCCGCCGGAGTGCACAGCCCCGCCCACCCCGGAGCACTGCTTTACCGCGTTCGTGTTATATCGGGTCGCGTTATATCGGGGTAGAGGTGTACTCAGCGTTCTATAGCACTTCATGTATTCAGGCACAGCTCCCAACGGCTTCAGTTGCAGTTGAGTACTCAGTACTTCTTCTGCACATTGGGCCCCAGGATCTCAAGTCAGGCACCCAGAAAATGAGGAGCACACAATTAGGGACTAGCTATGAAAAGTCTGGGTTGTGTGACTTAACTAGCATCATGCAGAAACTCTGACACCGTCAGGGATAGGATCAAGTTCTCCAGGGCATCATTCAACTGCCTTAACTCTGAGATCGTCCTTCGTCTTCTTGCAACCCCTGCCTTGTTCAATATATACCTTCCAACTTAAGGCATGCTTAATTTTGGCATTTCCTAACTTTTGAAGTGCTTGATTTTGCAACTTTAATAATGTTCTTTTAACATAGGTTTTTGGGTGTAATTTTCTAGCTTTTTTTTTTTTTTTTTTTTAAAGCAAACTGGAAAAAAAAACCTAATTTTGTCCTGTGGTTTCATATTGACACTGACATGGGTCATTAGCAGGGCTGGAACCTTTAGATCCACCACACCAAACCTCTGCTGCTTAAAGAACAAATTGAATCTATTTCCCCATGTTAAGTATTCTTGTCAACTGTCTGGAATTGGACCATCTTGATTATCACTACAAAAGTTTTTTTTCTCCTGCTGATAATAGCTCATCTTAATTAATTAGCCTCTTAGAGTTGGTATGGCAACTTCCACCTTTTCAAGTTCTCTTTATGTATATATATATATCTTCTTACTATATGTTCCATTCTGTGCATCTGATGAAGTGGGCTGTAGCCCACGAAAGCTTATGCTCAGATAAATTTGTTAGTCTCTAATGTGCCACAAGTACTCCTGTTCTTTAAGCTAATGGAGTAACTGATAGCAGTAGTAGGTTGTTATCCTTCATGTGGTATGGGACTAGAGTGGGATGGGAGGCTTCTCTGGTGGGTTTCACAGATATTTGTTGAAGGTAAAGGGATGGTGAGACTCAAGAATCTTGAGTTCCATTTGAGGCTCTGGAGAGTCTGCCTTTTCTTCTGCCCCATCCTCTCGGACCTATCAGTGTCCCAGTACTGTCTCTTCCTCCCCTCTGGCTTCTTGTCCCAGTCTCTTTCCTTCAGACTCCCTGTCCTAGTCTCCTCTTTTCTGGCTCCTCATCCAGTCTTTGTCACTTACCCTGGCCACAAGTCATGCCCCTCCCTGCTATGCCCAGGTTTCCTGTCTCCATGAGTTCCCAGTTCCAATCTTTCTTCCTCGGTTCCTCATCCAATCTCCATGTCTTGTCTTCTCACCCCACCACCCCTACACCTCGTTCCTTAACTCAGTCTCTTTGCCCAGCCAGTCCCAGTTCTTCCTTCACATTCTGGCTCCTCATCAGATGTCTCCTCTCCCCTCCCACATCTTACTAGTTCTCATTCCCAGTCTCCTTTCCCAGCCAGCCAATACCAGCCTCCCCTGCTGCTTTTCTGATCTCATTCCCCCCACAGTTCCCCAGACCACCACCACCTACTGGCTCCCAGTTGATTTGTCCCAATCCACTTCCCCACACTCCTTCCCTCTGCTTTCAGATCAGATGGCTTCCTTTTTCATGGTGCCTGGGTCCAGGAGGGAGATCTTGGAGGAAGCACAGGAGAGGCAGTTCAGGCACCTGGACATGGCATGATCCACAGCAGCTCAGAGTTGCAATTGCTTCAGACATAGGATGAGCAGGGACATTCCTGCTGTGCCTGTGTCTGACGCCTGCTCAGCGTGGATGAAATTTTCAGGGACTTTATTTGCTAAAAATCTAAGAACTCTGTACTTTGTGTGTGGGTGCATGTGCAACTGTAATTTGACTTCTTCTCTCCCCCCTTACCCACCAAGAGGCTTATCACTTGGTCAAATTTGGGCAGATTTTTATGGGGAAGACAAAAGACACATCACTGACACAAAGGCTGCTCCCAGCCAAATTTCAAGTGTCTGCTCCAGAGCATAGGGGTGGTAGAACTCTTCAAAGAAAATATTGTCAATTTTTTTTTTAACATGACCAAACAATGTATTTTTCCCTACCTTGACCTTGGAAAGGGCTGAACTGTTCTGACTGAAATTTTCCCCAGAAATCAACTTGAGGCAGATGCCCAGCATGGAAAATCTCAGCCTAAGTGGTTAAAGTTAAGCAAAAGTATAAGGAACTGAAAACAGGGTGTTATAATGGGAATCATTGGGCAACGTTAATAAGTAGAGCTGGTAACATTTCCAACTTCAGATACTGTACTGGAGTTTTGGGGTTTAGAGAAATTTTTTCTATAGTACCATGACAGCTATAGTGGGATAGCTTTGCTGAATAAATAACACAATCCTGACCCAAAGAATTTACAATTCCAAGGAGCAAGTGGATTCTACAAAGTGCAATAAATTGTTGAATTGGCTCAGAGTGACACATGATCACTTTAGGTTAACTAAGCGAGCCCAGTGAATAAAATGTAAATGGTTCCCACGTAGTTTATTTCTAAAATCATTCTAGTTCATTTGTGCTGCTTCAGTTTTATGTCACTGCTAATATACTAATTAAGCTGTAATAAGTGATATCTTAATTACCTACATTATCCTATGATGGTAATAGAATCATGAAAATGTAGTGTTGGAAGGGACCTTGAGAGGTCAAGTCCAGGCCCCAGCACTGGAGGCAGGACCAAGTCAACCTAGACCATCCCTCACAGGTTTTTGTCCAAACTGTTCTTAAACATCTCCAGTGATAGTTTGACACGGAAGCCCAGTGGTGGTTCACTACGCTGTCAGCAACTCTTGTCAGGCTTGAAATACTCATCACACCTAACATGCTTGTCATGAGATAAGCCCAAAAGATGGCATGGAAAACTAATAACTTACTGATCTTTAATATTTTTGCATGATGCATGTGTGAGATGTGTAAACCAAGTTATGGACTTGTGCTAGAATTTTATGTTCTTAAAATGTGTTTGGCACATTCATAAGCCCAGTCTGTCCTAGATAAAGAAATGTGTATTTGCTTGTCTGACCAGCCTGGTCATTAGGCAGAGAGAATGAAGGTACACTTACATGCAAAGTAAACAGAGCCATCAGGAGAGCAACCTGGGGGAAGATGACCACTTAAGTCTTCCCCCACTTAACAAATGGGGGATGGAGACTGCACTCCTAGGAAGTCTTCCTGCCTCTTGAAGCAGGGTCCATGCACTTTGGGAATTTATAAAGAGAGAGAAAATGCCATTTTGGCATCCTTCACCTGAAGAGACAAAGGAACTGAGCATTATGAGATATGTGAGGGGTCCTGGCCAGAGACTCTGGTCAGCCATGGTGGAAAAGACTTGGTGAGAAACACTCCTTTGAACAAGACAATCTAATCCGTTAGGTTTTAGTCTTAGAAGCATATATTTATTCTTGTTTGCGTGTAACCCTTTCTATCCTTATACCTTATACTCGGTATCACTTAATCCTATGTCCTTTTGTAAAATAAACTTGGGTTATTTTTCCTGTGTTCAGTGCACTGATTGAAGGGAAGAGTGTGTTAATACCAGTTAAGCTAACAGGTTGCAGTGTATTGTCTCTTTAACAGAGCAACGAATTTAATTACTTTTGTGAGTGTTCAGTAAGAGGGCTGGATGGTGTCGAGAGAAGTCTCTGGGGAACTTCAATTGGGGTTCATTGTTCCTTACTGGCAAGGCAAGGTTTGAACTGGGAGTGTTCTAATGAGTTTGCTTGGGAAGCAGATAATCTGGCAAGTCATGGTGTTGTCACACATCTTAGCGGTAGTAAAACTTTCACCTGCTGACCCTGAGAGGGGCAATGCAGTAACTCACACACAAAGTTTGTGCTGATTTGTTGCAGATGGGGATTCCACAACTTCCCTTGGAAGCCTATTCCAGAGCTTAACTATCCTTATAGTTAGCAAGTTTTTCCTAATATCTAACCTTAGATATCCCTTGCTGCAGATTAAGCCCTTTACTACTTGTCCTACCTTCAGTAGACATGACAAGTGACCCCTGTCCTCTTTTTAACAGCCCTTAACATATTTGAGGACTGTTATGAGTCTCTCCCATCCCCATCTTCTTTTCTCAAGAGTAAACATGCCCAGGTTTTTTTTAACCTTTCTTTATAGGCCAGATTTTTGAAAACTTTTATCGTTTTTGTTGCTTTCCTCTGGACTGTCTCAAGTTTGTCCCCATCTTTCCTTAAGTGTGGTACCCTGAATTGAACACAATACTCTAGCTGAGGCTTCACCAGTGCTGAGTATGGTAGGACAGTTACCTTCCATGTCTTACATATACAACTCCTGTTGTTAAACCCTAGAATATTAGCCTTTCTAACAGCTGCATCATATTGTTGACTTGTGTTCAGTTTGTGATCCACTGTAACCTACAGAATTTCTGAAGTACTGCCACCTAGCCAGTTACTTCCTATTTTATGGTTGTGCAGTTAATTTTTTTCTTTCGTAAGTGAAGTATTTTGCACTTGTTTTTATTGAATTTCATCTTGTTGATTTCAGACCAGTTCTAAAAAGGTCATTTTGAATTCTAATCCTGTCCTCCGAAGTGCTTGCACCCCTCCCAGCTTGGTGTTACCTGCATATTTTATAAGCATACTCTCCACTCTGTTATCCAAGTCATTAATGAAAATACTGAATAATACTGGATCCAGGACCGATCCCTGTGGGAGCCCTCTACATGTGCCACCGAGCCATTGATAACTACTTCTTTGTTTTTCAATCAGTTGTACACCCATCTTACACTAATTCCATTTAGAGTGCATTTCTCTAGTTTGCTTATGAGAATATCAAGTGGGACTGTCAACAATCTTACTAAATAAAAATCAAGACGTATCACATCTACAACTCTAGCCCTATCTGCAGGGCCAGTAACCCCGTCAAAGGAGGAAATTAGGTTGGTTTTGCATGCTTTGTTCTTGACAAATCATGTTGGTGATTCCTTATTACATTATTATCCTCTAGATGCTTACTGATTGTTTAATAATTTGTTTCAGTATCTTTCCGTATATTGAAGTTAGGCTGACTGGTCTATAATTCCCCAAATCCTCTTTGTTCCCCTTTTTAATGTTAGGTACCGTGTTTGCCCTTCTGTAGTCCTCTAGTTACCTTTTTAGTGAAACTGAAGCAAAATAGTGATTAAACACCTTTTGCCTTTTTCATGTTGTCCCCGCTAAGTAGCGGACCTATGCTTCACTTAGTCTTTCTCTTCCTCCTGTTGTATTTATAGAACCCTTTCTTGTTGCCTTTTATGTCCTTTACTAGGTGTAACTCATTTTGTGCCTTAGCCCGTCTGCTTTTGTCCCTACATGCTTGTGCTATTCCTTTGTACTCCTCCTTAACAATTTGTCCATGTTTCCACTTGTCGTAGGACTCCTTTTTGTTTTTCATTAAAGAGCTCCTGGTTGGATCCATGTTGGCCTCTTGCTATTCTTCCTTTCTTTTCTTTGCATTGGTATAGTTCGCAGTTGTGCCTTTAATAGGTCATTGCAGTATATTTATAGCTTGTACTGCTGCTGGAGTCATTTTTATGGCTAAAAAGCTTTGTGACAAACTTCAGATGTATAATTCAGGCATCATGGTAATATTTTTTTTCAAGTTGCTTCTTGTAAAAGCATAAAATGTTTGGCTTATTAAAATCTTTTTTCCAAGCAAACAATTTTAAATATTGGCTCAACTAGTGGTATATTGTTTTCCATCAGTAAACCACTATTGTGTTTGATAGCATCCTTCACACAATAACCACATAAACAATTTTCAAATTATGCAGAATGGTGGGAAGATGAGTTATTTATAGGTAGCCTAGTGGCAGGGCTCTGCATTGCTGTAGCAGATTCCTGGGTCTGTTTCCTGGAGTCTGATTCCTGGTGTTTTCAAACAGGATTTAGGAGTCCAGGGATATAGCCAGTGAGGAGAATATGATAGATCTCACATCTCTCTATTGTTGCCTCCTCACTCAGTTAAGGAGCATCAGATCAGTTCTGATAGATTCCTTTGCATGAAGGATGGTGGTCACAATGCAGAACCGTGAGAGTAGACAAGTAAACATCTGTCCTTGCATCCCTAGTTCTGACAGGGATGTGAATGTATTCCTTTCGTTCCCCAACTCCATACCTCTTATTTCTTCCAAAGGAGGAATAGGTAGAGAGAACTGTCCATCATTCTTGGCTTGCTTGTTAGGTGGAGTATGGAGGATGACTTCATTCTCCTAGTCTTCTCTTTACTTGGAGAACTTTCTCCCCACCCCCAGGAGTTGAACTTTGAACATTACGAATAAATCCTGTCTAGTGCACCTAGTGGGGCATCCTTATGATGAAAAACATTGTTTCAGTAACCCCTAAATACTGCTTTTGTCTCATTGTGTACGAGGGGGAAGGAAATAGTAGTTACTTGGTAACCTGTGTCTGGTTGGGAGAAGTTATCGTTAAACATGGCTGTCACTTATCACCACAACTCCAGCTGCAGTGCTCTTGTGCCTGCACTGGATCAGCATCTGAACTGTGTAGCTATAACACTGATGCTTCAGATTTATTCACAGTTTCCTTTAGTATCAGCTATGTATGTCTCCAGGAATTTTGGTTTGCATTAAGTGCTCTGTAATAGTTCATAATGCAATAGGGTGGTCAGGGTCAAGGAACAATGCTATAACTGTTCATTAATTATAGTAAACAGCAACTTCTATAGTTAGAAATTCACTTAAACTCATTTAAAATTCATTTTAAAAATCACTAGTTAGGCAACATTAGCATCCAGGGCAACCTTGATTCACATGCCATGGAGGGATATTTTAGGGGAAGGAAAGAATGAGGACCTAGAGGATGATAAGGTGGGGTGAATAGTGGGGAGGGCAAAAGCAGCAGGCAGCAGACGGATGGTCAGAGGTGGTAGAGAAACAAAGACCCAGAGGTGGGGAGTGGAGGGCACTGATGAGGGAAGCAGGCTCTTTTTGTATAGTACCAGGGGTTTATTGGCTTAACCTTTGTAATATAGACTGTGGAAGGAAAAGGGCCAGCGTGCATGTTTGTAGAACTTCCTAGCCAGGACTTGTAGGGTAGGAGAGGGAAGGGAGGTATAAGAGGGTCCTGGTGGGAGAGGAATATTGAAATTCTGGGGTCAGGAGGATGGGGGAGCAGGTTAAAGAATAATTGGAGGATAAAGGACAAAGCAGATCTGAGTGCAGGGGCTGGAGAGTGTCGGTAACCCTCCGCAACCCCTGTCTCTGGCCCCCTCCAATTCTGTTATGCCTCCCCCACTCCCTACACTTTCTCTCCATCTATCAAATTGCTTCAGGCAGAGGCATTTCTCTGGTACCTTCTGCTGCTGCTAGCACATCGCTGGCAGAAGCTTCATATGCTGCTCTCTCATTCGGTGTGTGTGCTTGGCCTTCAGACCCTCTACTGTGCAACCCTCTAGTAACACCCACATGAATTTACAGGAACCTGCACTCAACAACAAACTCCTTTATATCTCCAGTATACAGCCACCCATGCCGAACACCTCCAGTTGTGCAAAAGCACTCGTTCACCTCAGCTCTAACCACAGTATTTTGTAGGTAGTAATAATAGATTAGATTTTTGGAAATAAAGTATTTCAGTGCATGAATATTTTGATGCTGCAGTTGTGACCTCTAGTGGCAGTAGAGGAATCAAAGGCCATTGCATGTTATGGTAATCAGTATTTGACCTGGAAATATATAGAGAAGTTTCTAATATGTAGTGAAGCAAGTATGTGGCGGGGGAGAAGGATATATAAAGTTAAAATGAACACTATGAACCATACTCCTCTCGCGCAAGTTCATGAAGTTTATCTTTGTGTGTATTATATTTTTGTCAGATTTTGCTAAATCATGTGTGCTATGATTTTTGGCTTCTGAAGTAGTTATGTAATCCTGAGAAGATGAAATATGTTTCTAGTCCCAGCTTGAATTTTAAAGCCTATTGCTTCATACATGCCTACTGGTAGAGAAGAGATTACACCAGTGCCTGTTTTTTTTTTTTTCTTGATGTCTCATTCATAATGCATCAAAAAGGCATTGTTTATATACTTGGTAGGTTCTATTCCTTGCTAAAATAACAATAGAAAAGATGCAGGTTTTGTTAACCTGACAAGCAGTCTGCAAAAGGGAATATGTTGTAAAATGCTTTCCCTACATCTTCCCTTTCTCCAGCCCCATACTGCACCCACCTTGAAGTCAGGCTCGTTTTGTTGGGTAATCCCAACACATATTAGGACTTGAAATAAAGTAAATGATTCAGTGCAGAAAAATACTGAATTGGGGTGTGTACTGTTTTGGAATGTCTGCATTGATAGAAATGTACTTGAGGATCATCCTGGGTTTTTAGCTGGTTGTATCCTATGATTTAATGTAGTCGGAGCCTTGCCAAAGCACATAAAAAACAATGGGATTTGGATCAGACCTTTAGTTTATATCACTAGAATTGACAACTCTTTCCCCACCTCACAATATGACAGTCAGTTCTTGTGATCTCTGAAGCTTTATCCTTCTCCCTACCCATCTGAACTCTGTCAGGGATTATTTGTGATTCCTCGCTTACTTGTCCCTGCATTCAATTGGTAAAGGGAATGAGGAAAATGCATGGCTATTTCATTCTGCTGGCTGTAGAGAAATTCTCTAATCATGATATTCTTCCAGTTTGAAAAAAAAAAAATAAAAATATTCTTTATGACCACAAGCCCAGACTTGTTGTTGAGACCTCAGAATGTTGGAAGCAAAAACAAAATAACAATGGCAAATAAGTTATATTTTTCTAATTTGTTCCAAAAACCTGATAAATTGATGACTAACTCTACCACTAAATCTCATTGATGCATGACAATTATTTCTCCTCTTCAGAAAGCTTTTGGTTTTAGATACATTTCACTAACTGCACTACCTGAGCAAATCAGGGTGTCTCACTTTGAATGATTACTTACCTCAGAAAAATATTTTACTTTTCTGTGGACTCAAAATAGTAATTTGATTCAACTGTGTGCCCAGTTTAAACTACCTATAACTCTCCAAGTTGTTTCACTTGGATCGTGTTCTTTACTACCCTCTACTAATGCCTTTTGTTTAGTGTTCTGCATAGAATGTTTGCTTGCCTTTTTTCCAGTTACGTAATCTGTTTAGAGAAATGAAGATTTCCAGCTAACGTAGTTGGCCTGTTTTTGGCGGGCGAAGAGCCCAATCTCCTACTGAGATAAAAGAGAAGGATGTTGAGATTAGGGAAAGAAGAAATGGGTCCAAGAGAGTTTTGCCATTGATTTCAGTGGGGCCAGGATTTAAATCCTGGCCTCTCCCTTGGTGAATCTTTCTCAGGATTTAGGTAACAGAATAAAGAGGCCTCTTCTCCAGTGCAAAATGAAATGTGTCTGACATTGGGTTTGGATTCTTATCTACTTTGGAGTATGACCTATGTGACTTAATGGCAAATGAGATCACATCCACCTGACCTCATTGTGTAAAAATCTCTTTTTGTCATTGAGTGCTTGGGGACCACTCATAGTGATCCATCCCTCTCCAACTTGTTATAGGCTATGATCTTCATTCCTGCCAAATGCAAAGCAACAACTCCACATATGGACAGCTTCTTGGGATAAAAGGGGATAGCCAAAATCCACCCGTCTCTTCAAACAATAAATTGTTACAGTAGTGTCAGAGAATCTGTATTGGTGGTTGTCTGGTCAGAAGGAGAGTGTCTGGGGACCAAGGGCCTTCAGGCTTTGTCTAAAAAGATTTTTATGAAGTCTGACATTTCTTGGTTTCCAGAGTCCAGGAGTTCTCAACTGATTCATGGGAACCCTCCTTGGATTTAAAACATCTGTTTCTATTGCTGTGGCCATCCTTTCTAAGGAGGTGTGACAATTGCATCTCTACAGTAACATTGAACTTGTCACAATAAATTCATTATGTAAATATACCTGGATTTGCAGTAAGGCTTCTAATACATCAGACAGGTAGATCTTCTACTAACCTTGAAGTACTGTATAAAAGAATCCTGTATTTTGTATTTGCCTAATGGGAGAGATGGATTAAGTAGAACACAGTTGAGGGGGTATACTACATAAGAAGGAAGTGTCAAAGTGATGAACTTTTAGTACAGAGCAAAAGGAATTGGATTTTTCTGGATTATAACAGTTTATGCAGTGGCAAAGAAATCTTTCATCCCAATTAGAAAAATTTCCAAGGGAGTTTTAAATGATTCAGTTCACTTCAGCAGCATCTTTGGTTTGTTCTCCATGGTACAAGATGGTTAATAGAACAGAATCAGACCTCCAGAAACCAGAGTTCAGTCTCTCTCTTTTTGTTCATATTTACAGCTCAAATCTAATCCCAGTGATAATGAGGAAAAGGAAGCCCGGTCTCAGCTGATGAAATCTGATGAGTTGCAGCGCCTGCATTCACAGGCACAGTCTCTGTATCATCAGGAGGATTATATTACTGCTATAAGACTCCTTGATGAGATTCTAGAAGTAAGTGCTACATGAAATACAATTGAAGAGAAATAAGAATTTCTGTCTTTGGTAGAGGTGTATGTTTCTTTTTTAACATAGAACTTTAAAGTTTGCACTGATGCAAAAACATTAGTGTTGCTGGCTCTATCCTACCGAGCGCTGTCCACTTCCATTGGGGTTATTGGGAGCTGAGGGTGGTTAGCAGGCAGGACAGAGCGCTAAAGAAAGGGAGATTGTGGATTTAGTGTTGGG
Source organism: Trachemys scripta elegans (assembly GCF_013100865.1). NCBI lineage: Eukaryota > Metazoa > Chordata > Testudines > Emydidae > Trachemys > Trachemys scripta. Next base: position 251,979,094 of record NC_048298.1, on the reverse strand, counting down.
GAATTGCTCCATTTTTAACCTAGCCTTCTGGTATAGATGACTTTTTGTTAATACTTTTTTTGTGTTGAAATTTCTTGTCCTTTTCCTCAGTCCAAAGTTCAGTATTCTTGGGACATGGTGGTTTGAATGGAATTTTACCAGTATGAAAAAGGTGTGTCGCATAATTTAAATTTTCTCAGTCATGCTTCAGTTATCCAAGAAACTCAGATGGGTTGAACTTAGTACTTAGTGTATATGTACATCCTCAGTGAGAACGGCGTACTTTCCTCACTTGGGGAGGTAGGGGAAACTGGTTAGAGAAAAGTAGTGAAGGATCAAACATAGTATGCAGCTAACATACACACTGGTATCCATACGCACATCCCTATCCTCAGATACTCGAATTGTTGTATCCCATCTTGATGTTTGACTCTTCAGTCACTGGTCACATATTCAGATGTGGGCAACTCAAAAGTGTACTAGCATGCTGTTTTTACATTTTTCTAAAAAATGTAAGAAAATATTATAAGAAACTCCTAGCCCAGATTTTTAGACACATTCTGTTATGGTGCACAAAGCATCTATGACATGCATATAATTTTAGAAATACATGAGACAAAATTAATGTTGCTGCGCGATCTATAACTTCGAATGTTTTCACTCTTGTTTGACATTTAATGATGATGGTAAAGTACAGATAATGCAGAATTGTCAGCCATTATCTGTACTCATTAAATTACACAAATTTGGAATAGAAACACTTAAATTTACATAATTCTAACTTTTTTTGGTCCAGGATGTAAGTTACATACAAGAATCAATATTGGCATTTTCTGTAATCTAAAGATTAGGCATGCTTGCTTAATGATAGTTCATTACTGTGCTTTTGAGAAGTGTCATTTATCTACAAAATAAATTACTCTTATTTGCCTTTATACTCAGTCTAGCTAGAACTGAAATTTTATAAATGAATCTTGTACAATTCCCTGAGGAAGAATTTTAATAAATAAAAATGTATATACTCAATTCCTAATTTAAAGTTTGACCTGGTAACCTAGTTGCATTTTGTAACTTAGTTGTACATACTCTCTATTGCTTTATTAAACATTTTAAATACAGTCTTCTCATATGTCAAAATATGTACATTGCTTTTATGCAATGTTGAAGTTGCTTTGTATGGATATTACAGACAAATCCTTCAAGCCCAAAACAGTAATAAAAGAATTAGTGGATTATTTGTTGAAGGTAAATGTAATTATATCTATTACAATCATACTCTTATTTTTGTCATAACTATTCAGAGTAAGGTGCTATCTCCCTGAGTCCCCTCTGTTAGATGTAACAAAATGATATACTATTTGAGGGTATATCACATTAACTTCAATTATTTGTCAATTTTAGCATTTATTTCATAACTGTAAAAGAGTCAAAGTGTGGGAAGGGGTGGGATGCGGCTGTTGTAGGATTAAACCTAGCCGTTTAAAACTGAGTTAAGAAAATCATGAAATGTTTTGGTTTTATGCCTTGTCATTTTTTGACAACAAACCCCTCCCACATATTTATTTCAGAAGGAGAAACTCATTTTTATATCCAGGAAAAACATTAACAGTCGATTATTAGAGAGATGTGGTTGTTGTCCCTCTCTAAACCTGTACTGCCAAAAGTAAGGACAGACCTGCACAGACCATGTTGATATAGAAACCTCCTTCAGATGTCTGTTTGGACGGTAGACACCTCAGCCATCACAATTCTTCTCTTCCGTAGTAATGGGGGGAAGTTGTAATAATTTAGGATTTCAATTTCCCTCCTTCAGGCTCGCACTGTCCCAGTTCTTTCCAGCAATGCTGAGAGTTCAAGCATGCCTCCCTGAGTAGGCTCATTTGCAGGGTTACAAATTGCATTTCTAAATAACTTATTTTCTGGTATCTTTTGGAGGAACAGCTTTGAAATATCTCTGCTCTCTGGGAAGTGCATTGATGTTAAATTTCAAGCACTCTACATGAGTAGAACAGTGATCCATCACAAGAGGCAATATGAAATTTAGGTAGGATTTAAAAACAAGTGAAATGCTTATAGATCAAAGTCTAGCTTTCATTTTGGTTTCTTAAGGTTTGCGTTTGGGATGCAGAGCTGCGGGAGCTTCGAGCTGAATGCTATATAAAGGAAGGAGAACCAGGCAAAGCCATTAGTGACTTAAAAGCTGCTACCAAACTGAAGAATGATAACACTGAAGCCTTCTATAAAATCAGCACAATATACTACCAGTTGGGGGACCATGAACTGTCACTCAGGTAACTTTACCATTGTTTGTAATAGCAAAAATGAAAACACAAAGCCCATGGCAAGGAAGTTGGGCCCATCTGCTATAATGAAAGGCAAAATGAGTGAGTGGTAGGATTAGTGCAGACACTTTTGTCAACATAGTCATTGTGTGAAAGTACTTATTGGCCTGTCTCTGTACAGTTCTTGTTTATCAGTGTTTTAGCACAAGATATGGTGCCTGGAACTCTGCATAAGATGAACACTAATAATTAAAATAACCTAATAAAGTATGGTGTTTGTTGCATCTCTATGGATAGAGACTGCAGCTCCTCTAGTGGCTCAGAAAAAGCCAGCTAGTCTGTCAAACAAAAGAAAATGGGCGCAGTGAAAAAGGAGGAATTAGTGAAGAAGGGTGGCCAGATTGGTCAAGCATGAACTGATCCAAATACAGCTGAAAGGCCTTCCATGGAGAGCTCTTGCAAATGTATTTGGAGAATGTTTCATGGATAGTCTCTAAGTGGAAAAATCTACTCGCATATGGATACAGATGAGACTTGGGGATTGAGACTGGAGACAGTCCAGATGGTCTCAACTGCTTTGAAAAAGATCTTGGTCATTGAAATACTTTGGGCTGAGGGATCAAGGACTCTGTATACTATCAACAAATACTTTGCTTTTCAGTGCCATCTGTGTTGTCTTCTCTCTTCCAGTCCCCAGATCATTCAAACCCCATCTCACTTGTACTCAGATTGAAGTTCATTCAGACTAAGTCTGGCTACAGTTCAACCTCTGTGCTCTTGTACTTTGACAAGCTGTGATGAATTCAGGGCAGTGAGAAGGCAATGTCCATTGTTTTCACTCACATAATAAAAGCTGGATAGAGGGCATCATTAGAATCTTTTGGAAGAGAGTCTGCTCCCTGCTGTCTGTCACAGAGTACTTTTACTGAAAAGCAACTGCTGAATCAGAGATAGGGGAAATTGAGACAACAGGGGATTGCAGCTTACTATCCTGAGTTGTTGTCTTTTTAGGTTTCTCTCCCTTCCTTGTTAGTAGAATGGATGTCAGAATGAATGAGGGCAGGGATTTTGGAAACCTCAAATGAGTGTGGTTCTCTACTTAAGCCTGGGTATTTATTTCATGCTAGCATGGATCCTCTTCCAGCAGGTATGGTATCTCTAAGGATGAAGATTGTATCCCCTCCCAACCCCCCACCTTTTTAGAGGTGACCTTGGATAGCTATACATCAGTGAACCCCACTTGTTGGGGTATGGATCAGCATAAGATATCATGTAAGAATACACTGGAAAATAAGTCATCACAGATAGTTGTGTCAAATAACTATCAAATGCCGGACAAAACAGTTGGAAATATATACTAGAGAACAATACACCTCTACCCCGATAATAAAACTGTCCTCGGGAGCCAAAAAATCTTACCACATAAGTGAAACCGCGTTATATCGAACTTGCTTTGATCCACCGGAGTGCGCAGCCCCGCCCCCCCGGCGCGCTGCTTTACCGCATTATATCCGAATTCGTGTTATATCGGGTCGCGTTATATCTGGGTAGAGATGTATATTGAAATATGTAGTATAACTTTATGCCGAGTATAAATTTCTGGCAACATAAAGTACTGGGGGGAAAAAAGCTGTAAACTCAGGAGGATGTTTCTCATTAAATTTCACACATTAACATGCTCTTGAGTGAAAGAGAGAATGCAGTGCAGAAAAATCTGTCACTCCAGACAGCTTTTTCAAAAATACTGTCCTCTACTTCATTTTGAAATCCCTTAATGTTTCTTTTTCCTGCATGAAAAGTGAAGTCCGAGAGTGTCTGAAACTTGACCAGGACCATAAGCTGTGTTTTTCTCACTATAAACAAGTAAAGAAACTTAATAAGCAAATCGAGTCAGCAGAGGAACTCATCAGGGAAGGCAGGTAAGAGCACTAGTCAGCATTTACTGAATGATACCAGTACTATGACTCCTCCTGAAGCAGTAAAACTTCACAGATTTGGAGAAAGTTTGTTTTGTGTTTGACATGTGGGATGGAACACTGGGCACGGCCATGAGAATTTCAGTTTAAAAACAGACATCAACCCACGTGTACCATCAGTAGCATCTATTCCTTCTTACTTGTCCTGTTTCCCTTCCTACTCTCCTTGGCCTATTGCCATTTTATTTTGCTCTTTGCATGAAATAGATTATAAGATCAAGGCACGGACAATGTTTGTATTCAGCTCTCAGGTGTCATAGCACCATATAACTAATAAATAAAGATGAATTCTACTACAAATTGTCCCTTGATAATAGGCGTGCCAAGCAAATGGGGCTCCCCACCCCAACCCTGAGATGTGATGAATAGTCTTTTTTTAAATTTCTGCTACTTGCTTCTTCTCAGTTTTGTATGATTTATTGTCAAACACATAACCACAGTTGTGCTAGGTGGTATGTAAAGTGATAGAGTGGAGGTAGCTTTTTCATCGTTTATCTGGATTTCAAATGTGGTTTGGTAGCAGATATGTTTTTTTAACTTTGAGGATGAAATCTGGAATACTTAAATTCTCAAATGTGCATTTCTTATACTTAGTAGTATGTGTGTAGGAAAACTAGTTTGCTTTACAGTACAGCAAAAATGACAAAGCAAAATTTTATCAGCAGAGTTGCTGATAAATATTTAAAAAAAATCAATAAACTTTGAGTAATGTTATTGGTTTATTGTGTGGCCTCTCTGGAAAGCTTTATGTGGCTATTCATTTCACCACTAAATTCAAGTGTCAGTGCTGTTAATTTGTGTTAAATGTTGTCTCTTATTTAAAAGTGTATTTTAATGCATCAGTGTTTAAAAGTGGAGATCACAGCATATTTGCAAATAAAATATCACTGCAGCCTTTAAATACATTTTTCATGAGTTTGTCATGACTCAGGAAGCAAGAAAAGAATTACTGGAGCCGTGAAAGTTGCTATATATGTAATGTGCTCAGAACTTTTCTTCGGGATGCTAACACACACAACAAACAACATTAAAATAACTCTCTCTGATGTGATGCCAGCCTTAATCCATCCCAAATTTGTCTGAAGGGGCCTGAGACCAGCTCACAGTGAGGTGCATAGATAATGTATTGTTTGTGCTCCAAAATCTAGGCACTATGTGATTAGTTAGGGATGGAATGGAAACTTTAACCCCGCACTTCCGTTTGTGTTTTAGAAAAATCTTACATTTCAGACAAATGTTAGTTTCTGTGCATTTAAAAACAAACCTTTGTTCAGGTTTTTAGGCTGTTGGGAGTCACAGGAGCACAATAGTCAGTCTCTCTTTTGCCTCACTTGAATTGCTCATCAAATGGTGCTTTCATTCTGGAACCTCCCTCCATATGAAAGTATGCAAAGTAGCATTGTCATGAACACTGCAGAAAGACAGACAAGCCACTGGAAATGTGATTTAACTGGTCATAACTTTATTAAGTAACACATCTGGGAACTATCCAGCAATAACTTGTCCAGTGCAGGTTGTTGTACTTGTGTAATCTGTTCCCCAACTAACCTGATCCCAGCCTATAGCTGGGACCCCACTGCCTTACCCTTATGTGAGGTTTAAGGGGGTTATCTCCTCACTATACTGGACATTAGGAGCCCCAACTCCACCCCCACCTTCTTTAGGAGATGCCTTCTCCTAATCACGTCCAATTCCACTTTTTTAGGGAACTAGATTCCCTATTGAACAAGTACCTGCACTGGGCACCTGTTAAGTTGCAACAGTGAATTTTACAACCTAACTTAACCTACCACTGGGTCCCTGGGCTGCTGAAAGGAAGGCAAAAAAGTCATTCTGCCTGGCTAAGCTGGCAGTGAGGGAAAAATTCCTTATGTGATACCCACAGCAGGGCCCTGAAACTCTGTCCTCCTGTAACCCCAAGGCAGGGAGGGAAGAACTTTCCTCGTGCAGAATGGTTCTTCCAGGCAGTGGGGGAGGGCTTATAAGCCTTCCCCTGTTGGTTTGTGGGAGCTGATAGACTTCTGCTGCATGCATCTGTCCAGCCAATCAACCAAAGAGCCTCCTCCTCTTTCTCTTCTCAAACCCATGAAGGGGTGGGTGGGTGGGGGGGTGCAGTTCTTAAAGGGGCTAAGAGTTTTCTTTCTCCTGCTGGCCCAGACACAGCCTCTGAGACTGAGAGGGGCATTGCAAGAGATGCACATCATCCCAAACCAAACAAATTGCCCAGTGACAGTTTCCAAGTTACTTTGTATGAGTTGGTACATTTAATGACCACTGAAGAATTGATACAGTTGCTTAGAAAATAATTGTGTTCCAAAATACTCAGTTTATTTTCGCAATTAAAATAGGTACACAGATGCCATCAGTAAATATGAATCTGTAATGAAAACGGAGCCAAAGGTCCCTATTTACACTACTCGTGCCAAAGAAAGGATCTGTCACTGCTTCTCAAAGGTAAAAAAGAACATTTTTACCCTTGTGAGTAAATAATATTTCACAAGAAAAACAAATACAAACATTGTTTTCCCTTTCCCTTTTCAGAATGAGCAGTCCGCTGAAGCCATAAAAGTTTGCACAGAAGTTCTGCTGCTGGAACCAGCTAATGTGAATGCTTTAAAAGACAGAGCAGAAGCCTATTTATTAGAAGACCAATATGAGGAAGGTAAAACTTTTGACTTAAGATTTATGGTTTCAGTCTTTAAAGAATACTGCAAGAATAACTCCTCCAGACAACCTCTGCTGAAGCGTTTACTGGCAATCTTCACAAACGTTTGGATGCTACAGTATGTTTTATGGCATGCAATCAGTGCTGATACTTCTGTTTTCTTTAACTGAATTGTTATTAAGACAGCAATACACGCCTATCTTTATCCTATGCAAAGTTGTCTTAAAAGCATACAGTGAGGTAAGGGCAATTAAGGGCTTGTCTACAAGACACAGCAAAGCATGCCAGAGGAGTATAATTTGTAAAGCACAATAACACGCTGCACTCTAACTGTCCCATGTAGGCCTTGCTGGCATGCTCTGAAAAATACCAGGACTACATTAATGAAAATTAGGTATCTTTCTGAGTGTACCAGCGGGGCGTACACAAGGCAGTTAGAGCACTTTACAAATCATACCCTACTACAGTGCTTTTGCTAGTGCTACGTAGACAAGTCCTTAGATCGGGTGGGCAAACTGCTGCCCGGGGGCCACATCCGGCCCTTCAGATGTTTTAATCCAGCCCTCGAGCTCCTGCCGGGGAGCAGGGTCCGGGACTTGCCCCGCTCTGCGCGTGCCGTGGGTCTGCAGCTTCTGGAAGCAGCAGCATGTCCTCCCTCGGTCTCCTACACGTAGGGGCAGCAAGGGGATGCTGCACACTGCCCCCGCCCTAAGTGCTGCCCCCACAGCTCCCAACTGCAACCAATGGGAGCTGCAGGTGTGGCACCTACAGACTGGGCAGCACGTAGAGCTGCCTGGCCATGCCTCCATGTAGGAGCTGGAGTGGGGACATGCTGTTGCTTCCAGGAGCTGCTTGAGGTAAGTACCACCTGGAGCCTGCCCCCCTGACCCTTTCCAGTGCCCCAACCCCCTGCCCCAGCCCGGAGCTCCCTCCCGCACCCTGAACTCCTCATTTCTGGCCCCACCCCAGAGCCCCCAATTTTGTGAGCATTCATGGCCCGCCATACAATTTCCTTATCCAGATGTGGCCCTCGGGTCAAAAAGTTTGCCCACCCCGTCTTAGACGGTTAGAGGTTTGATGTGACATATTGGAGAGATTGCACAGACTAGATTTACTAAGCCTTGAAAGAAGAATTAGAAGAGACTTAATTGGAGTATAGTATTCAAAATTGACAAAGGCATAGTGGAAGCTGATTATCCATTTTTCTTTTTATCCTGTCCCCAAATATGAATAAGGGATACATTATGAAATTAGATGGGAATATAGAACTAATAAAGAGAAATGATGTTTCATGCATCAGCCTATGGAATTCAATGCCATTGGAAATAGTTACTGATGATGGGTTTTTAAACTATATGGATAACTTTATAGCCATTAATAACACTTCAAGCTATGGTAAAAGGAGGTGGTAATAATAAAATTTCATGGCTTGGTAAGCTAATTTCCTTTAGTGGGTAGGAGGTCCCCATGCTGCCACTCCCTCAAATATATATTGTCCCAACAAGGACAATAACAGAACACCACTGGCCATCACATACAGCCCCCAGCTAAAACCTCTCCAGCGCATTATCCACGATCTACAACCTATCCTGGAAAATGATCCCTCACTCACAGACCTTGGGAGGCAGGCCAGTCCTCGCTTACAGACAACCCCCCAACCTGAAGCAAATACTCACGAGCAACTACACACCACACCACAGAAACACCAACCCAGGAACCTATCCCTGTAGCAAACCTCGTTGCCTACTCTGTCCCCATATCTACTCTGGCAACTGCATCAGAGGACCCAACCACATCAGCCACACCATCAGGGGCTCATTCACCTGCACATCCTCTAATGTCATATATGCCATCATGTGCCAGCAATGCCCCTCTGCCATGTACATTGGCCAAACCGGACAGTCCCTCCGCAAAAGAATAAATGGACACAAATCGGACATCAGGAATGGTAACATACATAAGCCAGTAAGTGAACACTTCAATCTCCCTGGTCATTCTATTACAGATTTAAAAGTCACTATCATTGAACAAAAAAACTTCAGAAACAGACTTCAAAGAGAAACAGCAGAACTAAAATTCATTTGCAAATTCAACACCATTAATCTGGGCTTGAATAGGGACTGGGAGTGGCTGGCTTACTACAGAAGCAGCTTTTCCTCTCCTGGAATTGACACCTCCTCATCTATTATTGGGAGTGGACTACATCCACCCTGATTGAATTGGCCCTGTCAACACTGGTTCTCCACTTGTGAAGTAACTCCCTGCTCTCCATGTGTCAGTATATAATGCCTGCATCTGTAACTTTCACTCTATGCATCCGAAGAAGTGAGGTTTTTACTCACGAAAGCTTATGCCCAAATAAATCTGTTAGTCTTTAAGGTGCCACCAGACTCCTTGTTGTTTCCCTCAAATATAGCACAACATAACCTGCTACATATATTCTGAGATAGGACTAATCTTCTGAAGTGTTGCTCAGAGGAGGACTGTGAATAGGGTTATAATGCCCAAGCAGCAGTGACTAGATTCAGTGCACTTGCCTAGAGAATAGTTGGGCAGAAAGCCTCCGGGAGGAGAGCATGCTTAGGGCTGGTCTACACTGGGGGAGAGGGGGAATCAATCCAAGATATGCAACTTCAGCTACGCTATTCGCGTAGCTGAAGTCAAAGTATCTTGGATCAAATTACCTGGGGTCCACATGGCGTGGGATCGATGGCTGCGGCTCCCCTGTTAACTGCGCTACCGCCGCTCGTTCTGGTGGAGTTCCGGCGTCGATGGTGAGCACGTTTGGGGATCTATATATCGTGTCTTAACGAGACGTGATATATCGATCCCGGATAAATCGATCCCGGATAAACCCGTATCAGCGGGTAGTGAAGACATACCCATCGAATTGACATTCTCTTCATCTTTAAGAAGGAACAATGTGTACTTTCTTCTGGTGCTAGGTTCACTGCACTCTGGTCATGCCAACAGTACTCCCGATCATGCCTCTCTTGAGGTGTGCAGCACTATTTGTTCCTATCCCTTCCACTCTTTCTTCACTAGAGAACTTGCATGCCTGTATTTTTACTATTTGAAACATCTAAAAATGTTAGTCACTTAAAAAAAAACTGTTACCAACCTTTCTGCAACTGTTCTTCGAGATGTATTGCATGTGTCCATTCCCATGTAGGTGTGTGCATGCCCTGAGTACAGTTGCCGGAATTTTTCCCCTAATGGTATCCATAGGATCGGCTCCAGTGCCCTCTGGTGCTGCATGCTCATAGCGCCAGTATAAAGGGCCCTGCCGACCCTGCACTCCCTCAATTTCTTCTTACTGGCTGACTTCGATAAGGGGATGGAGGCTGGGTTTTGGAATGGACATATGCAACATATCTCAAACAACAGTTACAGAAATATTAGTAATTGTTCAAGTGCTTGCGCATGTCCATTCCAATGTAGGTGACTTTCAAGCAGTTGCACAGGAGGTGGGCTCTTAGTTCAAGAACAAGCTGATTGCAAGCCTGCATGGCTAAAGTTGGCATCCTCTCTGGCCTGCTGGGTGATGGCAAAGCATGTTGAGAACATGTGCACCGAAGACCAGGTTACTGCCCTGCAGATGTCCTGAATAGGGACTTGTCCTAGGAAAGTGGCCAAGGTGGCTTGCGATCTTGTGGAATTAGCAGTCAGGTTAGCTGGAGGAGGAACACTGGGCAGCTTGTAACATGCATAAATGCATGATGTAATCCAGGATGCGATTATCTGGGTGAAGATGGGAAGGCCTTTCAGCCTCTCAGTTCTCGCTATGAGCAGCTGGGTTGATCTGCGAAACGGCTTGTTTCTTTGTATATAGAATGCCAGGGCATGTTTAACATCTAAGGAGTGTAGGCGTTGCTCCTCCCTGTTCACATGCGGCTTTAGGAAGAACACTGGTAGGAAGATTGCTTGATTGCAGAGGAATTGCTAAACCACTTTCAGGAGGAATGCTGGGTGCAGATGCAGCTGCACCTTATCCCCTAAAGAGGATTGTATATGAGGGCTCCAATGTGGGGACACAGATTTCTGAATCCCTTCTGGCTGAGTTGATGGCCATTAAGAAAGACACTTTCCAGGAGTGATGAACCAACGAGCACCTTGAAAGCAGCTCGAACGGGGGAGCTATAAGCTTTGATAAGACGAGGTATAGCTCCCAGGAAGGAATAGGCTGTCTTGCCTGGGCTATAACCTCTCCAGGCCTTTAAGAAAACTAATAACCATCTCATGCAAAAAGACAGACTGGTGGTTGACCCAGGGATGGAAGACTGATATCGCTGCTAGGTGGACCTTGACTGAAGAAATAGCCAGACTCTGTTGTTTGAGATGCAAAAGATACTCTAACATAGTTGCAATGAGGACTGTGTGAGCAGAACTCTGCGTTGGGAGGACTAGATGAAGAATTGCTTCCATTTTGCAAGGTAAGTGGCTCTGGTGGAGGGTTTTCTATTGCCTAGCAGGACTCCATGGACTTACTCGGAGAAAGCTTGCTCCTCAGGATTCAGCCATGGAGCTTCTAGGCTGTCAGATGGAGAGCTGAGGTTTGGGTGGAGAAGCCGACTGGTCTCGGGAGATCAGGTCCGGGTGTAGCGAAAGCAGGAGTGGGCGTCTCCATCAAGAGGCCTAACAGCGTGGCGAACCAATGCTGCCTGGGCCATGCCGGTGCTATGAGAATTACCCAGGCCCAGTCCTACTTGATCTTCGTCAGAACCTTGCGTATCATCTGTATAGGGGGAAAGGCGTAATACAGGTGATCTATCCAGTATAGCAGGAAGGCATCCGTAAGAGATGTTGGGCTGTGGCCTTGCAGGGAACAGAACTGGTCGCATTTTCTGTTGTTGTAGGTAATAAACAGGTCTATAAGGGGAGTCCCCCACCATTGGAAAATGCCCCCTGAGATGTCTGGCCAAAGGGACCATTCGTGGTGAGAGAAGAAAGATCTAAAGAGGTAATCTACCAGCTGGTTCTGTTTTCCCAGTAGGTATGATGCCTCAAGATGTATTGAATGCGTTATGCAGAACTCCCATAGCTGGATTGCTTCCTGGCATAAGGGGAAGGAGTAAGCTCTGCCCTGCCTGTTGATGTAGAACATGGCAGTCATGTTGTCCAGGAGAACTGAAATTACTTTGTTTGTAATGTGGGGCAGGAATGCTTGGCAGGCTAGATGGACTGTTCTGAGCTTTCTGACATTGATATGAAGAGAGAGCTCTTCTGGAGACCATAGGCCTTAAGTCTTGAGGGCCCCTAAGTGTGCTCCCCAATGCTGATGTGTCCAAGATTAGAGAGTGGGGCCACAAAAAGGGCACTCCTGCACAGACCATGCAGTTGTTCAGTCACCAAGTCAGTGAATCAAGGACTTGAGCCGGCATGGTGAGCTCTGAATCCAGGTGAATACACCCTGGCCAGCCACACTTGGAGAGGTCTGAGAGACAGCCTCACATAGAATATCAGGGTTGGAAGGGACCTCAGGAGGTCATCTAGTCCACCCCCCTGCTCAAAGCAGGACCAATCCCCAGTCAGATTTTTGCCCCAGATTCCCTAATTGGCCCTCTCAAGGATTGAACTCTCAACTCTGGGTTTAGCAGGCCAATGCTCAAACCACTGAGCTATCCCTCCCCCCCGTACAATATAAGTGTATGATGTCATGTGGTTCAGAGGACTCAGACATTTTTGAGCTGTAGTGACCGGGTGGGTCTGAAAGGACCTTATCAAAACTGTAATTGTCCAAAACCGGTCTTCCAGGAGCAAGGCTCTTGCCTGAATGGAGTTGAGAACTACACCAATGAACTCTCATCTCTCCACCAGGATGAGTGAATTTTTGTGTCTTTATCAGTAGGCCTAGGGCCCAGAAGGTTAATCGGCTGAGATGGACGTTGGATTCTACCTGAGCTCTTGACTGGCCTTTGACTAGCCAGTTGTTGAGGTATGTGAAGACATTCACTCCATGCTTCCTGAGGAAAAGCTGCCCCCACTGCCATACATTTGGTAAAGACCCATGGAATGGCTGACAGGCCGAATGGAAGCACTGCAAACTGGTAATTTACTTGGTTCACAACAAATTTTAGGAACCTCTGTGGCCTTGGAAAATTGATATGTGGAAGTATATGTCCTTTAAAGCGAGGGCAGTATACCAATCCCTCGGATCCAGAGAGGGAATGATGGAAGCCAGTACCAAAAGTTGCTTGTGAGAAGGGTTCCTGAAGAGGGACAAAGAGGGAGAGTGGGAAGTCGGGATAGACACAGACTGGAGGGTTTATACCACTTCTAGTGTGCTGAGTACCCAACGGTCTGAAGTAATGAAAGTCCGGGCTCTGAAGAAGTGGGACAGGCAGTTTGAAAACAGGTGTAATTGGATCCAATATTGCAGGGATTGAGAGGTCTACCTGAAGCATTTTGTCAAAAGGAGTGCTTCAAGCTGCCTGACTGTCTGGGGGTGGCCTGCATCAGCCCTGCTATGAAAGCCGGTGGCCGTTTACACCTGAACCTCCTGTTCTTCCTCCTGCAGGTCCCGTTTGGCTGGGTAAAGTAACAGCCAGTCTGTTGGGGCCTGTAATGCTTCCTGGATGCCACTGGGGTATATAGCCCCAGGGATTTCAAAGTCATCTTAGAATCCTTAAGCCTGTAGAGCCTCGCATCAGTTTGCTCCAAAAAGAATGAGGGCCCTTCAAAGGGGAGGTCTTGGAGGGTTAATTGTATCTCCAGGGGGAAACCCAACGACTACAACCACGAGCTTCTGTGTGGTGTCGCTGCTGTGGCCATAGATCTGGCCACAGAATCAGCCACATCCAGGCCACCTGCTTTAGTAAGGCTTGGTAAGCCTTGTGGTCATCTTGCAGAGGCGACACACCCACTGCTACCACAGCCTCATCTGGAGAAGGAGGAGGCTAGGACTAGCTGAAGGGTCACCACCCCACCCTTTGTATCAGCCAGGACCTGTGGGGCTTCTTCTTGAGGCTCAATGCCGGGCTCGGTACCGGAGGTGCTCTGCTTTATACCGGCGCTACAAGTGCATGGTACCAGAGGGTGCTGGAGCCAACCTGACAGATATCACTAGGGGAAAATATTCCAGCAATTGTGCTCAGGGCACGCTCATATCTACATTGGAATGGACATGTGCAAGCACTCGAAGAAAATGTTTTACTTTAAACTGTTAGTTGATAGCGGTGTACTGTAGATGCATGTGGCATTCGGTAAAAATGAGCAATCTGTTACACCAAGTCTAATATGCATTTGTTAGAAATTAATGATGGGATATACCCTTTCATGTTCTATGCAGCAAATTAATTACACTGGTGCTTAGCATTATGGGGCAATAAAGCAGTGTAATGGAGAAGTCCCTGCATTTTCATTACCCTCATCAGATGCAGTAGTGTATATATTATGGGCTGGTATAGCTTGCTGTGTTTAAGTGACTTGACAAAGTATTAAGCAGCAGGCAAAGTGCTTTGGTTCAAGTGACAAATCAGTGGGGCTAGCAGATGATCTAGCCATACAAGAATGAATAGAAATCTTATTTATGCTTTGTTTGTAAAAGATAGTGTAAATCACTGGGGCATCAGAAGTATTCTTTCTAGCTTTTGTTTTTGAATACCTTACTTGAAACAAAAATCACACTCTTGTCAAGTGTCTAATATAAATTGGCTAGCACCTCCTGCTGTCTTGCACAGAAACAGCAAAAAGATAAATGTAACACCTGCTGAGAAATACCATCTGCTTGAAAATAATCTTGATGCAAAGACTTTTACTTAGGAAACGTAAGAGTCTTAGACTTATAATGAGACTCTCAAGATTATAACACAGTGAAGGGGAAAGTGCTTATTACACATAAAATGCAAATCAGGGTCCGTTGAAGAATATTAAAATTTGAAGTCTAAGTATTTCACTTATTACTTTATGGCAATAATTCAATTTTCTTATGAAGAAATGTTTTGTTCTTCTAAAAGAAGAAATCAAATCTAGAAAAACTACTTCTAATGCTCCAGTGATTCAACATGCTATCTCTTATGAACAAAGCACAAAACAAACTGCATACCTCTTCAAAATGCCTAGTCCCTTTGCACAGTCATTGCAGTATTTTGCTTGTTATGTATCTGATAAAGACTGCATGCTGTTGAAATAAAAGCAGTACTCATCTGATGAAGTGAGAATTCCAAGTAGAAGCACATATATTATGTATGGGATTTAAAAGCAAAATTTTATTTATACACTATATTGTTTCTTCCTAAACAAATATAACCGTATGGTATGTATGTGTCTGCATAGATTTCAGATGATTAGCTGTTCTGTTGTCATCAATAAACCCATGTAAAAGGGGGCCTTGTAGCGTATGCTGCTTGGGCACCAAGGGCTGAAAACAAATGTACATTGAAGATAGGTCCTATATAATGAAACCTCCAACTGCGTTGAGTATTTAAGACTAGTGGTATAACTGCAATGGCCTCTTTCCAGTGCTGATTGTTGCAACCTGCCTGCCAATTGCTGTAAACATCCTACCTGCAGAATGCTCTGATTATGCCCTTGCCTCTTCTATATTTCTCTTTAGTTGCTGTAGCATAAATTCCAAGGCCCTAGGACTATTGTGATAATCTAGTCTGACTGCCATAGAGCTATCTGGATTAATTCTTATTTAAATTACAGCATCTCTTTCAGGCAGAATATCCAAACTGGATTTTAAAATTGCCAGTTAGGGGAAATCCACCATTACCCTTAGTAAATTGTTCCAATGGTTAATTATTCTCACTGTTCAAATTTTTTGCCTTATTTATTTCTTGTCTAAATTTCTCTAGCTTCACCTTCTAGCCATTGGATCTTGGTATACCTTTGTCTGCTAGATTGATAAAGGGTTTTTCAGAGTTTTGTTCCCCATGTAGGTATTTAAGGCCAGAGCTACAAAGGGACTTAGGTGCCGCTGAGATCCATAATCTCCTGCTTGGCAGCTGCCTAACCCCATAGGCATCTAAATTGGTGCCTAAATTTTTGCTGTAAAAGTCCCCAATGTATCTCTTTCTGCCTCTGGGCATGCATGCTGCTTTCTCACTCTAGGCACCTGGACAATGTCCCAGTGCGAGCCACAAATTAGATAAAGACAGGCATTCTCCCACCTATCTTGCCGACAGGGCCCAATCTGCATGCTTAGAGGGCATTTTAAGCCAATTTAAAATACAAGGAGGTGGAGGTTTGGTGCTATAGTAATAACTGGGCCTACAGATTTACCCTAATTATAAGCTCTGCTGTAAAAAGTAAGTAAAAGTTCATAAAATGTCATTGTAACCTATAAGGATAAATGTTCCTTGGGTGGGGGGCGGGGGGAAGTGCTAAAGGGAGACAAACCTAAATTAGTCCAAACAAAAAGGCCTATTAATATAACTCAAGGCCTGTGTTAAAATCATTCCTAATAAATAAGAGAAGTGTGGGACCAGAAATTGATGAACCCAAATTGGTGTGCCAGAAATAAGGCCTAACTGGTAAACAAAATAAAAAAAGGACAGTCTGTTCCACCTGCTACTTCCGTTTGGAGACCTTACAAAGAGGCTTAAGGTGGAGGGAGGGAAGAAACTTTTTTACCATCACCACAGATGCAGTGGATGGATTTTGGGGTGACACCCAGACCTTAATACTCCACTGGGATGCTCAACCATTATCGCTGCACCAGTGAGGACCCCAGCCTAATATGTGTGAGATCCTACTTTCTTCTTCTCCTTTGTGTGTCCCTTTCTGTCCCCCAGTGTCTTCCTCCTATCCACTTTCTCTCTCTGCTTTTTACCTGATCCTGAAATCAACTGCGCTGCATGGCACCCACACCACAAGCTGTGCTCGGCTTGAGGACCAGTGAAGGAGCAGGACCTGCCAGACCAATCAGATGGTGTCTCTGCCTTGGCAGGTGACTTGGGGTACAGAGCAACAGCTGTTGTGGTGGACCTTGCAGCCTGAAGCACCGGTCCATGATTCACATGCCACCCTGTATCCTGAGAACATCAACAAAAGCCATATTTTCCCCATCTTTGCTATCCTCTCTCTTCTCTCCTGTGTGTCTGTTTTGTCAAAAGCAGGAAAGTGACTCATTTCAGACTCAGCTGAACGACAGAGCTAACCTTCCCCACTAAAAGGGATTGTTTAACAAAGTAAGACTAACCAATATTCATCCTCCTGAAAAATACTTTAATACAGAGATCCCCAAACTGTGGGGAGGAACGTTTGGGAGGGTGCAACTGGGGCCCGGGCCAGCCCCCACTGGTGGCCAGGAGGGAGCACCACCCAGCTCTGCTCCTGGCCCCATGCCCAGGGACCCAGCTGCCAGCCCCAGCCTCTGCTCCCTTGCCCCTCTCCGCGTCCCCACCTCCTCGAGCTGCGGTGCCGCTCCTGGTCCTGGCTCCGGGGAGGACATGGACAGGGATAAGGGTGTGTGTGTGTGAGAAAGTTTGGGGACCATTGCTGTAATAGGTTTTGATTAACTTTGCTGTGCATTGTCACTGAATTTTGCTTTTTGCCTTGTTTTAATCAAGGGGGGACCTCTAACCTGTGGCATGAATTTTCTGATGTGTTTGCCATGGTAGTGAGGAGGCTGAGGTCTGTCTATACCACACCTTGTTTATCACTGTCTAGGCTCATGTTAACACCTTTTACCTTCTGGCCCATATATTCTATCTAAAGTCCCAACAGGGCCTCCTTGATAACTGT
Organism: Trachemys scripta elegans; assembly: GCF_013100865.1. Classification (NCBI taxonomy): domain Eukaryota; kingdom Metazoa; phylum Chordata; order Testudines; family Emydidae; genus Trachemys; species Trachemys scripta. The sequence continues at coordinate 251,961,503 of NC_048298.1, read as the reverse complement.
TCTCCCAATGGTTAGAGCCCTGGGTTCAATTTCCCTCTTCTCTGCCTGACAGGGAGATAAGCTTTGAACAGGAATCTTCCCCCTTCAGGAGAGCACCCTAACCATTGGTGTGGGGCTCCCTCTCTCTCTCCTGTTGAAACTGTTCCACTGTGGAATACACCTCTGGTGTTTCTTGCAAGGCGCCTAAGCTGAGTGGATCGCAGACAGAAGAGGCACCTCCTGCAACCTGGATTTAGGCACCAAGCTCTGTGGGAGGGGTGAGGCTTAGGACACACCCATTTCATTATTACCCATTGGTGAGTTTAGGCAGCTTCACAGCTAGCATGCTGGCTTTTGTGGAACATCTTTTCAGGTGCCTGCCTTTCCCTCTGCATTGCACGGAGAGCCTAAACTTTGTGGATTCCTGTGATTTTTATAAAAGTTGGGTGTTACAACACTGCGTGTACCAACACCTAAGTCCTCTTACATACTATAATCAAGTCATCCTTTATCTTTCCTTTGTTTAAGCGAAACTGTTCGAGTCCCTGGAGTCTCACTATAAGGCATGTTTCCCCATCCTTTATTCAATGCACCCTACAAGGAAACTTTCTTCTGACCAACCACTAAGTCCCATTTCCTCCCTTCCCTACCCATTCAAAAAAGTGCTTGATCCTGACTTTCCTTAGATCCATTTAGGGTCCCACTTCAATCAAAGTCTAAAATTAAAGTCAGGATCCTCACATAATCCTTCTCCCCACAAGTACTTGGTCCTGAATTCTTTCTCTCCACCCTCTTTGCCCCATCCCAAACAAGACCTAGATCCAGACTTCCTTCTGATGCCTTGGGATGCTGCCAGTTTCCAGGTGTGCTCCATATTCAAAGGATTAAAAACTACAAGTTAATTTCCTTGCTTTGATGAGTTAGGCCTTGCCTATGCTGTGTTAGCCAGGAGTGCAAACCCCCTAGTATAGACAAGATTTACCTTGGGGCATCACAATTTGTTTGAGCATCTGAGGGATTCCAAAGTGCATTAAGAAACCATAGGCAGATAAAACAATGAACTTCATTGAGTAAGAGTCAGAATATAGTTCTTGTCTGATACTTACAAATACCAAGGAAAATGACAAAATTAAAAGACTTTTTCATAAAGTTTCAGCAATTAGTTTTGTTGCTTACAAATAATAGTGGCAAAACATCTGAGTTCTAGGGATAGGGTTAGTACTTAATCTAAACTGAGTGATTTTTTTTTTTTTTTAAGTAAGGTTGATTTAGTGAGGTGTATAATATGCTCTTACATTAATTTTTATGGGCAGCTATTCAAGATTATGAAACTGCTCAGGCCAACAGTGAAAATGACCAACAGATTCGTGAAGGCCTAGAGAGAGCCCAGAGGATGTTGAAGCAATCTCAGAAGAGAGATTATTACAAAATTTTAGGAATAAAAAGGTGAGATGAATGTCCAGAATGTTTTTTACATAGTCGGTCACTAATCAAATAGTCTAACATTTGCCACTTGCATTTATGCTTTTTGGGGTATCTTTCCCTATTCTCTCTCCCTCCACTTTAAAATGGTTTAGATTTTACATGGTCATAAGTTGTTTTTTTTTTTTTTTCCCAGCCTCTAAGTAGCATTTGCTCAGAAAGTCTCCTAATAAGGAATAAGGAAGTGCTAACTGGCAATAAACAGGGAAATAATCCCTCATTAGCAAAGATTTCCAAATATAATGGAGCAAAAAGGTTGGCAACCAGTTTAGGAAACCAAAGAATGACAGAAGAGAATTATGGAAGGGAAGAAAAAGTTAATTTATTTCTGAGAGCACAGAGGCTTGGGACAGTTTAAGAAGACTTGCTGGATAAAAGCTAGTAAATACCTCCTAAAAACTCACTTCTGTCATGGGCTTGATCGAAACAAACGTAATGATTTTTATTTAAAAAACAAACAAGCAAAGAAACCATCCTGTTGTGCACATTCTTTACCAAGCTTATTTTCATGACCCTGCCTCCTTTCCTCTTTCAATTTTGTGTTTGACTCAGTTGTTATATCTGCGAATCTATTGTACACTCTTGAGCTCAGAGACTTAACTTTTTTTTTTTTTTTTTTTTTTTTAAGATATTGAACAACTAACATTCTCTTGAGTACTTAATAATAATTAATAACAAAATTATGAGCTTTCCGAGGAAAGTAAACTGAAAAATTGGGTTTGTTTTACTTAAAATTGCAACCTGTTTTCTACTACTCTTATTAGAGGAAGCCATTATTGTCAGAGAAATCTTGACTGCCAGCAGCAAAATGTTAACTAGTGAATATTTGGTTTTCTTGGTGCCTGTTAGTCTGTTGTATCACCATATTTATAACTACACCGCAGGCTTATTAATGTGGCATATGAACAGTTGGAAACTTCATAAGTAACTTAATTTCCTTCCTCCCCAGAAATGCAAGAAAACAAGAAATCATAAAAGCATATAGAAAGCTAGCATCTCAGTGGCACCCTGATAACTTCCAGAATGAAGAGGAGAAGAAGAAGGCAGAGAAAAAGTTTATTGATATAGCAGCTGCTAAAGAAGTACTTACTGACCCAGGTATTGATTAAATTTACACAGAGGTTCTTTTCAGAATAATGGACGGAACTAACAACTGTGATGTCCATTATGACCTATTATGATTTAGTTGGTGTTGGGTCCTGCTTTGAGCAGAGAATTTGACTAGATGACCTCTTGAGGTCTCTTCCAACCCTAATCTTCTATGATTCTATTTTTGTCATGTTATCTGCCATGAAATGGCAATACAAGAATATCATACTGTTTTAATGACTTCAATAAGAACCCAAAACAGACTTCAAACACACACCTGAGTAATAAATGGAAATAAGGAAGCTAGCCATTCTAAACTACTATGATCACCTTGTATTTCCCTCTCTCCTCTAACCAAAATCCAAGTTCTCAAAAAATAAAACCAAACAATTGAATTTCAAAGATGGTATAAACTATGATAGATTTTTTTTCTAGAAAGCTGAGGGAAGTTGGATAAAATTCATGTGGTCTTGTTCCATTTTAAGGATAGTTTGGCTTAGAAACTCTGAACTTCTGTTTTGCCTCAGCAAAGACTGGTAGTTTTGTCTAGTTTGGCAAGGAGATTATTATTTACCTATAAATCACCTGCACAATACAGAATCCACTGAATTGCTAAATCCACATCACAGATTTTTCTATCTGTAAATTGCAACGTCTGCATTGGCCAAGATAGGGGAATAAAGAGGGTGAGCTATAAATGGGCTGTCGGGTCTGGGGGAGGGAGGAGTAGGTGCTGAAACCACTGAATGGCCTGAGGAGTGTAATGGAGCTGTTGAATTAGTCCTAGAGTGTTTACAACTTCTGTCTCAACTTGAATAGATCTAAGGACCCTGGTCACTATGAGAAGTTTTTAAAAGAGTTAATGAAAAACATAAGACAATGCCCCAACACCACCCCGGGTGATAAAGTAAGGGGGAGAAAGGAAAGTCTTCTAATAGTGTAGTAACATGCCTGATATTTTTCATCTGAGAAGTAGTATAGAGGGGAGGCCCTGTAATTCCACCACAAATCAGTGGAACTATGGTTAGTAGCACAGGGCAGGAAAGACCTGTTCAGTCTTGCAGTGTGTTTATAACGGGAGACTAAAATTCTGCCTCTGTTACTGGAACATGGCACAGAATAACGGGTTGATCTTAACTTTTATCCCGTCCTTTTGGCCAGGAAGGACATTAAAACTTCAAAATGGTTCTTACTCACTTCTCTTTAAATTGTGTTAAGACATTCCTGGGTTGGTGTTTTATTTTCTGTTATACTTACCAAACGTGCACTGTAAGGCATAAGGTCACAAGCAGAATAACTTCAGCTATCCGTAGAATATATTAATGGACTAAAAACACACCGTAGAATACCTTAATGCTATTTTAATGACTTGCATTTAAAAACAGAATAAAAGTTATTTTTCCAGAGTTCTCTTTCTGGGACTTCTTTTCCCACATGATAGTGGAGAAAATACTAAGGCACAATTTTTGCTCCCATCAAGTTTATGTCCAAAACCAAAAATTTCTTGGAAAATACTCTTAGAGGATTCTAACATTTAATTTTGAAAGTGTCCATATTAAGTACACTCAGATGGAATTGGGCAGAGGCTAAATCAGAAGCTTCTTGTATACCTGTCTTCTGAAAAGCAAAACAAACCACAACCTAGTCCAGCTACCCATGAAAAACAGTTGGGACTGTGATATGGTCACTCTGTTGAAGTGATGTGAGACCTCCTCCCCACCCTCTAAGGACTCATAGACTTTAAGGTCAGAAGGGACCATTATGATCATCTAGTCTGACCTCCGGCATGATGCAGGCCACAAAGCCGTCCCAACCCTTTCCCGTGACTCTGCTGTTGAAGTTCCCAAATCCTGTGGTTTAGGGACTTCAAGTAGCAGAGAATCCTCCAGCTAGCGACCCCTGCCCCAAGCTGTGGAGGAAGGCGAAAAACCTCCAGGACCTCTTCCAATCTACCCTGGAGGAAAATTCCTTCCCGACCCCAAATATGGCGATCAGTAGAACTGCTCTTCAGCTTGGGATGGAAGGAGGAGGGGGCGGGGGGAGAGAATATAGCAACCAAAAATAGGAGGCAGTTTTTCACTAATAGCTGCTGCTGGCCACTCCGTTTAGCAGCTCTTCGCTGTAGCTGAGCTGCTAGCAATAATACCATGTTTCTTTGAAAAATCTACATCAGGAACATTAATCAGCCCCAATTTATCATAAAAATAAACTCTGTTTTGAAGACAGAAAAGCTTGCAGTGGTGCTAGTGAGTGGAGTGACATGGGGGAGAAGAGGCTATAGCTTTTAGGTTGTCTCCCCTCCACCTCCCTATTTAATACCTTTAGTATGATGAAGGCTGAGAAATGGAATGACAATTAAAAACTTTTATTTACTGTGACAAAGTTCCTCCTCTATCTTGGTGGGTCCTGCGCATATTGGCGGATTTTCTTGCCTCAGAGATTCACCATGTGGGTTGGGGAACAGCCCAGAGACCTTCCCCTCTGGAAGAACCCACAGTCCAGGTCAATTGGGAGGTTTGGGGGGAACCCGGGCCCGCCCTCTACTCCAGGTTCCAGCCCAGGGCCCTGTGGATTGCAGCTATCTATAGTGCCTCCTGTAACAGCCGCATGACAGCTACAACTTCCTGGGCTACTTCCCCATGGCCTCATCCAAACATCTTCCTTATTCTCACCACAGGACCTTCCTCCTGGTGTCTGATAACGCTTGTGCTCCTCAGTCCTCCAGCAGCACACCCTCTCACTCTCAGCTCCTTGTGCCTCTTGCTCCCAGCTCCTCACACTTGCACCACAAACTGAAGTGAGCTCCTTTTTAAAACCCACGTGCCCTGATTAGCCTGCCTTAATTGATTCTAGCAGCAGCAGCTTAATTGGCTCCAGGTGTCCTAATTAGGCTGCCTTAACTGGTTCTAGCAGGTTCCTGATTACTCTAGTGCAGCCCCTGCTCTGGTCACTCAGGGAACAGAAAACTACTCATCCAGTGACCAGTATATTTGCCCTCTACCAGTCTCCTGTACCCCACTGGTCTGGGTCTGTCACATTACATACTGGGTGGCTGGGGAATTGATTAAACAAGTGCATCTCAGTTACAGAGTACAAATCACAGGTGTGACCTCACCAAGAAGACCTAACCAGCCAATTGGCACACTACTTTGCAGAGGTTCCAAATTTTGTCTAATACACACTCCTCCCCATCTTTTGTGCTGCTCTGGGAGGGCAGGAGACTTGCACTTTCAAAACAAGGACTGGAGGGTGTTTATAAACCCTAGAACTAATTCAGTGACTACAGATCTTATGAGAAACTAACACAAATTATTGTGAAGAGGCTTTCAAAAGGCTGTCTGGAATCGCAAACCTACCTGCCTGTCTACCCAAGACTTTGTGCAGAGCTAGCAGCAAGTAAATAAATTTTCTAGTTAATGATCAGTTGGATGATGTGTTAAGGGTTGACTAATTAGGTAGATCTTATGTGAAATTTAAGAGAATAGTTTTTCATTTTTTATGTCTTTGTTTGCGGGGCTGGGGGGAGTTGGCATGTTGCTTCTGCAAGCTGTATTAAAGGCTCTCAAGCCCTCATACTAAACTACTTTAAGATTTTCAGAAGCAGCGTAAAGGGTTTAAATTAGGGCTGTCAAATGGTTTAAAAAAATCGCACTTAATCGTGAGATTAAAGTCATGCTTAATCGCAGTTTTAATTGCGCTGTTAAACAATAATAGAATACCAATTTTAATTTATTGTAAATATTTTTGGATGGTTTCCTACATTTTCAAATATATTGATTTCAGTTACAACACAATACAAAGGGTACAGTGCTCTCTTTATATTTTTGATTACAAATATTTGCACTGTAAAAACAAACAAAAGAAACAGTATTTTTCAATTCACCTCACTTTATCGTGAAAGTGCAACTTACAAATGTAGAATTATTATTTTTACATAACTGAACTCAAACAAAACCATGTAAAACTTTAGAGCCTACAAGTCCACTCAGTCCTACTTTTTGTTCAGCCAATTGCTAAGACAAACAAGTTTGTTTACATTTACAGGAGATAATGCTGCCCACTTCTTATTTACAATGTCACCTGAAAGAGAGAATAAGTGGATTTTGCTTGATAGTGATCCAAAGCAGAGCAGAACAACACACCTTCATTTTCATCATCGAAGTTGTATGCCACCAAGAGAAGGTTAATTTTCTTCTTTGGTGATTCGGGTTCTGTAGTTTCCACATCAGAGTGTTGATCTTTTAGACTTCTGACAGTATGTTCCACACTTCATCCCGCTCAGATTTTGGATGGCACTTCAGATTCTTAAACCTTGGGTCAAGTGCTTTAGCTATCTTTAGAAATCTCATATTGATACCTTCTTTGTGTTTTGTCAGATCTGCAGTGATAGTGTTCTTAAATGGAACAACATATGCTGAGTCGTCATCCGAGACTGCCATAACCCAAAATATATGGCAGAATGCAGGTAAAACCATGCAACAGGAGACATACGATTCTCCCCCCAAGGAGTTCAGTCACAAATTTAATGAACACATTTTTTTAACAAGCATCATCAGCATGGAAGCATGTCCTCTGGAATGGTGGTTAAAGCATGAAGGGGCATATGAATGTTTAGCGTATCTGACACTTAAATACCTCTTCCAATGCCGGCTACAACAGTGCCATGCCAACCCCTGTTCTCACTTTCAGGTGATATTGTAAATAAGATGTGGGCAGCATTATCTCCCGTAAACGTAAACAAACTTGTTTGTCTGAGGGATTGGCTGAACAAGAAGTAGGACTGAGTGGACTTGTAGGCTCTAAAGTTTTACATGGTTTTGTTTGCAGTTATGAAAAAAAAAATTCTACATGTGTAACTTGCACTTTCACAATAAAGTGAGGTGAATTGAAAAATACTGTTTCTTTTGTTTGTTTTTACAGTGCAAATATTTGTAATCAAAAATATAAAGGGAGCACTGTACCCTTGTATTGTTTGTAACTGAAATCAATATATTTGAAAATGTAGAAAAACGTCCAAAATATTTACAATAAATTAAAATTGGTATTCTATTATTGTTTAACAGTGCAATTAAAACTGCAATTAATCATGACTATTTTTAATTTGGTTTGTGTTAGTCATTTGAGTTAACTGCGATTCACAGCCCTAGTTTAGGTACTTTTCATTAATATATCTAAATCCCCTAGAGTGCTTTGAAAACATCAACTGTTAAACATAAGTCAATCTATTATAATTTAACAGTAAAAGTATACTGGCAAATTAAACTGTCAGTTTCTGTGGTAATAAGATCCATAGAAATGCCAGTAAATAAACCAAATTAATTATTGCATCTGTCTGGAGTTAGGGACACCTTTAAAACTACTTATCTCTTCCTCTTGTCCTGCTGGAAGTACCAAAATACTCTTGATTGGTAGACTGTTTCTGTAATAATGTGTGAAGTCTGTGTCTTTTTTTTTACCATGTATGTATATTTCCTTAGAAATGAGGAGGAAGTTTGATGCAGGAGAAGATCCACTGGATGCAGAAAGCCAACAGGGAGGAGGAAACCCTTTTCACAGAACCTGGAACACATGGCAAGGATTCAACCCTTTCAGCTCTGGAGGACCATTTAAATTTAAATTCCACTTTAATTAGAACCAAGACTATTTTTCTGTAACTGCCACTGATTTACTTAATACTTTTATTTAAAACTCTGTCCAGGATTCAACAATTTAAATTTCATATATGTTGCCCTTAACTAAAGAGTTACTTTATTAGAAGGAAAGCGAGCTCTTTAATATTACAAAAAAATTAAAAGTTTTGCTGCAGTGTGAATTTAACAACCCTATAACGGTGAGTGGGTGGGCCAGGATTTTGTTAGCACTCATATTTGTGGTAGTGCATGCAGAAATCCTGACTACCACTGAGGAAGAAACATTAAGACCTGGAAAACATATAACCACATACTTAAATCCTATCAAATTCAATGACACTTAAGCATATGCTTAAAGTTAAGAATGTGCTTAAATGCTTTATGGAACTAGAGCCTAATAGAGGTGTAAAAAGTTATTCTGTATACCAAGCTTTATATTCACAAATGAAAATGAGAGTTAGTGTATGCAGGGTAATGATCCATCTTTCAGTATTCTTAAAAAGAAAGACTAATGACTTGACCAACTACTGCATTGTGTTGTTTTTGTTACACTGATGCCGTACGTAGAGAGTGAAGAGTCCACTACAGATTTATTTTAAAAAGATTATTTAAAACCAGATTGTTACTGTTTGTTTGAAAATGTCTATCTACTTATATTTGTTTGGTAATCTGAAATCAGTTGGAATGATTGGTCTCTATTATAGCGGCATCTGTCAAACATGAAAGTAAAAAATTCCCTCATTTTGAACATTTTGCTTCTGAATGATACTTAAATAGCCAGAGTTTCTTGATTGGTTTTGTATTTTGTACTTTTTACACAAAACCTGCTTGAGATTTGAGCAGGGCAATTTAATGTGACACTTCTCCAAATATGCAGCAACTTGCATCTGATTTTAATAAATACTTTAAAATAAGGAGAAATGTGTAAAAGGTAACTTCTGCTAGTGCCCAATTCAGGATCCATGTAAGTTTAAAGTGACTGTTTAGTAGGTTATAGATCCAAAATGTACTAGAGCCTGGCATCTGTAAAGGAAAAGAGTCTGAAGCTAGGGTTGCACCTTATTAAAACCTCACTTCTCTTCTGGGTGACAGGCGGACAAAATAATGTGCGTCATGCCATGCAATTGCTCTAGAGGTCCTTGTGAAGCAGCCAGGGTATCAGTTCCTTGCTTGTTTGGCCAAAATAAATCCGGTTTTATTTTAGGCCAAAACATGTGGACTGAGTTGTTCAAGCACAAATGGGATACAAATGTGACTTTGATGATTGGTGGTGGTGTGGCAACTGTAAACTATAACAGTCAGAATGGTTAATAACTGGTTTCAATAGACGCCACTCTTAGAATGGCTGAATTTTAAATCAAGAACATGTTAGTAAATTCCATTACTATATTTCAAACAACCTAGTTAAATATGAACCTTCTCTCAGTCCATCCCTCCAACTCATGTTTCACTGAAAGCATGGTGAGGAATTGACTTAGTAAAACAAAAGTATCTTTGAAGAATTGAGCATGCTACTTGAAAGAGTAATTGTACCACTACAGAGGCAGGTGTTATCCAAGCATCTGTCCTGTTTTTCTATATTATACCACATACTTCAGTGTTTGAATGTAATTCTGCAGTCACATGGCTCACTGAAATGCACTTTGACAAGTATTTAAAGTGAATGACCAGATCGCACCTTTTCGTGTGGGAGCATTGCCTGGTTTGCCGGGGGGGGGATGGGGAGGAATAGCACTTTATGGGTGGAGACTGGGAGAGGCTCAGAAGCTGCTGCAAGAGAGGGAGAGGGAGAGTGTGGCAATGCTGACTCATCCCCAGGGAGTGGAAGGGCTGGGGAGTTGAAAAGGGGCAAGCCAGGCAGGAGAAGCCCCTTTTTCCCTGGACCAGGCAGAGCAGCACCCACACTCCCTCCCCTTGAGGTGGCAAAACCCCAGGTGTGGTCAGGACCTGCTGTGGGCATTGCATTATCTGCTCCTCTCTAGGGGGCCAGGGGAGGACTTTTCCCCTCACCACCAGATTGGCCAAGATGGAGTTGGGTTTTTTCTTCCTTCCCCACAGCAGCTTTGTGGCGGGGAGGGGCTTGTTATGGTGAGTAGGGAGAGGAGTTACATAATGAGTTGTTACATTATAGCTTAAGTGTGGGGTGGATGTCCAGTGCAGGTGCTCCATTGGGAAGGGAATACAGTGGCTGGATAAATGGCTTGGTAAAGGACTTAAAAAGGTGTTTATTAAAGGAGCCAAATGGGGTGGGGAATTGGGGCTCTTATGATTGGTATGGCAGTGAGCCAACCCCTTTCTTATAGCCCACCTTAACCTTTGGGGGGAGGGGGATGGCAAGGTCCCAGCAATGGGTTGGCTGTGGGACCTGAATGGGAAAAAAGGGGAGCTGGTGTAAGTCCCCCGGGTGTATATTGAATGAACATGGAGTTACCTGTACTGTACGCTTTTCTTTGCCAGATAGTCCCAGCCATCTAATAATAAAGTTGCTGCCTGATTAAACCCATATCAAATGTCTCCTGTCCTTTTTTTGATATAGCAGGACAATGCTATTTTCTTCCCCTTAAGTTCATGATTAAACTGAAAACATTGGTCCCTACTTTGTACAGTAAGTTTATCTTGTCAATAATATTTTGTAACACCGGGCCCCTGCCCCAGAACAAAATGAAATGTCAGTCTGTATCTGAGCTAAATTATTTCTTATCTAGAATTTCGACTTATGTGTTTTAGATTTAATCTAATCCATTTGGCTTTCCTGCAAAACATAAACAACTCAAAGCTTTTTTTATGCTGTTCTAAGATAGTTTGACTCATAGGTCCGTTACTGTGTGTAAACACAGCTGTTTACCTTATGTAGTGGGTAGGGGTCTAAGTAACTTTTATTTCAAGTCAATATTTAAAATAGTTGTGTGTCTACACAAGCTAATTTCAGTAAACCCAACAAACAGCATTCCTCTGTGCGGCAGAGCACATGCAGTACAGATTACAGAGCACTGCATATTTTCTTTCAAAAGACCCAAAACATTCATTTAATCTCTCTCCCCTTTCCATAGGCCATGACTGAGGGAAGAAAAAGTTACTCACCTTGTGCAGTAATGATGGTTCTTCAAGATGTGTGTTCCTATGGGGGCTCCACAACCCATCCTCCTCCTCTCTACTTCAGAGCCCTTGTCAATGACTCTACAGAAGAGAAGGAATTGAGGGGCGTTAGCTTCATGGCGTGGCATGAGGAGAGACAGTGCATGTATGGGCCTAACGAATACTGATACCAAAGTTCTCTGATCAGCAGCACAGGGAAACAAGCACACCTACAGTGGAGCACCCACAGGGGACACATGTCAAAGAACCATCATTACTGCACAAGGTAACTCTCTTTTTCTTCGAGTAGTGTCCCTATGGGTTCTCCACTGTAGGTGACTTCCAAGCAGTATCCCCACTGGAGGGCTGGGTCAGTTACAGATGACAATACTGTGGAGCTGAAGATAGCATCAGAGGCGAAGTTCCCAGTAATCACAATGTTCCGTGAAGGTACGGACTGATGCCCATGTCGCCGCTCTACCTATTTCTGAGATATGGATATTCTTGAGGAAGATGACGGATGAGGAGATTGAAATCGTGGAGTGGGTTGAGTTGTAGGCCTAGTTATTTGAACAAGTCTATTGCGGTTTTGGTAACCTGGTGAGCCTCGATGAAGGAGCAGGCTTGGAGGAGGCAATAATCAAGGTAGGGGTAGATTGTGATCCTCTGGGAGTGTAGGTGAGTGGCCATTACTGAGACAACCTTGATGAATACCCTCGAGCCGACAATAGTCCGAAGGGGAGTACTCTGTACTGGTAGTGGTCTTGTCCTAGGGTAAATGCGAGGAATTGTCTGTGGGAGGATGGAATTTAAATATGGAAATAAGGGTCCTGAAGATTGGGGGATGTGTGAAAACCAGTCTCCCTGTTCCAATTCTGGAATAATCCTTGTTAGTGATCATCTTGAATTTTTGAGCTTTGATAAACTTGTTGAGTGTTATGAGGTCTAGTATGGGTCTCCAATCTCCCTTCCTCTTGGATATTAGAAAATAGCAAGAGTAAAAACTTTTGCCTTGTAGATGTTGAGGTACTGGTTCTATGACTATTAACTGGAGGATGTGATCTATTTCTTGTCATAGTAAACTCTCTTGAGACGGGTCCCTGAAGAGGGACAGGGAAGGATGTTGTGGAGTGGGGGAAGGTAAAGTGGATGGAAGACCCATTGGTCCGATGTTGTGTGTTCCCAGGTGCTGCAGAACATGGTAAGATGATAGGCAAATGGATAGGATAGGTTGGTCAGTTGTAGGGATTGAAGGGAGTGTTCTGATACCTCGACCAACACATCAAAATTGATGTTTGGAGGCAGATTGTTGCGATGTGGAAGGTGGTGGACCTGATGGCTTGCATCTGGAGAACCTAGATTTCTTTCTTTTGAGATTCACAAAAACATCTGGTACTGAGATGTATGGGATTTATGTTGGGGCTGCAAACTAACTTTTCTCTTTTGTTTAGGCGTGTAGATACCTAATGAGCAGAGAGTGGCCCTGGAATCTTTAAGGGTATGGAGGACGCGTCAGTCTTCTCTGCGAATAGCTTGGTGCCTTCAAAGGGAAGGTCTTCAACAGTCATCTGCACCTCTTTAAGGTAGCCAAAAAGGTGTAACCACGATGCACATTGCATAACGACTACTGTGAAGATGGACCAGGCCACTGTATTGGCTGTATCAAAGGCTGTCTGGAGCATTTTTTGGCTATCAGCTGCCCTTTCCGGACAATAGCTCATAATTGGTCATGCTGTGACCCTGGGAGCTGATCAAATAAAGCTGTGGAGTTTTGAATAGTTAACATAGTCATACTTTGCTGTTAAGGCTTGATAATTTGTGATTCAAAATTGCAATGTGGCCGAGGAGTAAGCGCTCCTCCCGAAGAGATCCAAGCGTTTCCAATCCCTATCATAGAGGGTGGATCTCATTTGGTGCTGACGGCTCTGGGAGTTTACCGCATCCACAGCGATCAAGTTTGGGGAAGGACGGGAGGAAAAATTGATCTCCCTAGCCAGGACATGTGTTTTTATCAGCCCATTTACAAGTAGGCATCACTGATGCTAGGGTTTGCCATATAGTTTTTGTGGGGTCCAGGAGAGCCTCATTGATAGGGATGGCTATTCTGGAGAACGACAAAGAGTGTAGGATGTTAAGGAGGTTGTGGTGAGTGTCCTTGACTTCTTCCAGAGGTTTCTGCAACCCAAGTCCTCGAAGAGCTGGAAGTCATCAGCTAAGGATGGTGGAAGGGGCATGACTGCCTCATCTGCCCTGTTCCTCCACGATCTCTTCTGGAGATTCTGAGGTTCTAGATGCCGTAGCCAAGAGAGAACACCTCAGGGTCTCATGGGTGAGGCTCAAAGCCCACATACTGTGGGGGTGATATGCTGCCAGGGATTCCAGTATGGTCACTGGGGCAGTGGAAAAGGTGGTGGCGCCCATGGCTGGCCATGCCATGGCAGTGGTGGGGCAGGCTGAGGGTAAACCTGAGGAGCCTCTTGATAGCGGCTATCATAGGGAGCTTGGGAGGAGTGGTGAGAAACAACCTCTTCTGGCTTGCTGTCTGATTCACCACTAGAAAGTTGGAGGTGCATGGCAGGGCACCGGAGAAGACTGCTGTACTTGGAGAAGACTCAGTGTCCAAGCCCTGGTGCTGAGAAGAGGAGACTCTGGTATATCAGATACCCTGAGTTCTCTTGAGTGCTGGAATTCCAGCAGTGCAGACCAACCCGTTGCCATTGGCGGTATGGAGGGAGTCAGGTATCTTGTCCATACCGGACACCCCAATACTGGGTGGGGCAGTGATGGTGCCAAAGGTACAGTGCGGCCCAGCAGTCTTACTGGAGTGCTCCCTACTCCTATCTTTGTCAGTCAGTCCTGTTGGCTAAGTGCCTGTACCCATTAGGACCTTAGGTGTGTCAATGGTACCTGCCACTCCAGATCTTTGTGAGCCACGGGTATTGGGTTTGAATTGTCTTGGTACCGATGATACCCAGCGTGCTGGAGATCTTCTGTAGCTAGCTCGGGGCTCATTCTGGAGACTCACCACTTTCTTTTTTTGATCACTTATGAGAAGGGTCGGCAGCTGATTTCTTCAACCCACAGTCCCTGGATGTTGAGGGCTTTGGGGAAGACTCACGACTTCCAGGTGACTTCTGGCACGGATCCAGGGAAGGTTAGAGGGTTGCCTCCATGAAGATGATCTTCTGTTTCAACTCCCTGTCCTTTCAAGACCTGCGTCTGAGTTGTTCGCAAAGACCACACTCCTGGGGACCGTGGCGTTCCCCGGGGCAGCGTATGCAGCAACAGTGTTTTGTCTGCCACAGGGATGGCCTCTTTGCAAGAGAGGCACTTCTTGAAGCCTGTGAGCTGGGCATACCCTGTTGGGGGAAGGGGTCCCTGACTAAAAATAAGGGTGGTGGAAAATCAAGGTTTTTTGTTTTGTTTTCAAAGAGAAAATAAAAAACTAAGACTGAGGAGACTAAATACTAAAAATGCTAAATAAGTGAATGATTGCAAACAGACTGCTAATGGCTCCCTCTACAGCCAGGGGCAGTTGAAAAGGAACTGAGGAGGGGTTAGCCCAGGTGCTGGTTAGCCTCGTGGCGGGGAACAAGGAGAGACGGCACCTGTGTAGGCCTAAGGGATACTGCTACCAAAGTGCTCCGATCAGCAGCACAGGGATGCAAGTGCACCCTACAGAAGAGCACCAAGAGGGACACTTATTCAAAGAAGAATCCATTTTCCTAATTTGGTATTTTTTGCAACAGAAGCAAAAGAGAATTTTTTTTATCTGCATGTATATCATTAAATGAGGAGGAGGGCTAAAATATAACTTCAAGGGTCAAAGTTTAACATCCCTTTAAGACGAATGGGTCAGTGCACATTTATTGATGCTATCTGGGGCACTCTGACTGGAAAATTGATAAAGATTATTCTGTGTTGACATGCTGTGGAAACTGCAGCAGGAAGGGATACATTTTTCTAACAACGTACTTCATTTTGGGGGGCAAATAGAATAGGAAATTGTCTGACTTCTATTTCTGATTGTGAAGGAAGAGCCAAGAGTCTGGGCAGTAGAAAGAGATAAATAGAATTCTCTGATTTTAATGCTGTTCATTAGTTTCCCTCATTGTCAGGGAGGAACTAGACTAGAAAAGGTTGAGTTGACCAAATGTGTGGATGTAAGAAATAGGTACTAAAAGGGAAAAATGTTTTAAAACTATTTAGTGTTTTGGTAACAGGAAGTGTTAACTCCTCAGCCCTAGCAGTTAGGGATAAAGTAAAAATATTACCACTTATATTTGTTGAAGGGTTACTAGCCTTGCTGGCACATTAAAAGTTCATTTTAGGCCTCTCTTGAAAATACTAAGTGTATGATGTAAGATGGCTCCCCCTCAAACAAGTAACAAATTTCCTTCGCTAGTTGTTAAGAAGTGACGTGCTGTCTACTGGTGGCACAGGTATAGAAAGTTAATGGTATAAACCACACACACAAGCTGAATAAAAACTCCATAACAGATGTTTGTAGCACAATAGGGTCTGATTTAAAAAAAAACTGCACAGCCCTACAGTTTGAAAATTAAAAAGTAATTTTGACCACTTCAACCCCTAAAAATTGACAGTTTCATTAACCTCACTGCTAGTGACTTTTTATCGTCTTTTATTTTTAAATAAGTTTCCCAACTTTTTTTTAAAAAATGGAAAATTGACATGTTAATGCTTAAGACAATATTAAAATGTGTAATACTGATTTATGGCAAATCCAATATTAAAACAGCCTTGCAATGAATTTATAAACTTGTAACATAGCTCAAAATTGCCCATGTCACACATTGTCAAGAGCAGGAAAACACTAATTAAAACTAGACTGCTTTCAAGTATATCATAAGTGAAACTGAGAGTAGCATTTTGCATCATTATCAGACGCCTTTTGAGGAAAGGGATTACAGTTTTCTATTTAAGGAGGTGATTAATAGGAGGTTTCACTGGCAATTAGCTAGTCTGGCAAAGCAAGTTGGTGATGTTTAAAACTAGCTGCCTTAATGTGATAAGGAACTGTTTGTTCAGCTTTGCAAAGTAGTTTTATCTAGAAGATTTTTTTTAAAAGAGTAACATCTTTATATAAAGAGAAATGTACATTTACTTTCTTGCATCTAAAGAAATAAGAATCACAAATGTTAAAACCAATATTGGTAAGCAGCAAGAAACATGTCCTTGTTTCAAATTAGATGTCTGTTTTCTTGCCAATGGACCCTAAGTCTTTTTACAGAGTATCTTCTACTCACAAGTACTCATTTTAGGCTAGTCAATAAGACTTTTTTGAATGAATCATGTGCTGTCAATCTACTAGATTTTCATTAACTTTTAACCAATAATAAAGATAGAAGGTAATTTGCTTGCCCAAAGTAACAATTTTATGCTTTAAGAATGAGAAACCTTCAAGTCTAACTTTGCTTATCCAACATCTGAAATTGTAGAATTTTTTATATAAAATCAAAAGAAACCTAAAAATTTAAGAATTATTTTCTCATGTCTAGGAATTTAGGAACTATTTTTGTGGCACTATATTTTCACATTAACTAAATATATTTATGGTGACTGATTGTATTACTGTATTAATTTATTTTCAAGGTTGTAAGTTTCAAATTTGGTCACGAATGCAACAGAAGGCTATGAAAAGTTCAGGTTTCTCATTAAACCAAAATCTGAAAACAGGTAATAACAAAATTCACTAAGCTGTAAAGAACAGAATATGGGGTGATGTAGCAGCTGTACCAGATTTTATACTTGGGTTTGAATATGTAATCTTTGTGAATAATTTCTCTCTAGCCTGGTGGTGAATATCATTGGCTAAATTATATACAAAAAATTACTGAATCTCTCTTCAGCTTCATGAAGGGAGCACATTTATGGGTGGAGAAGAGGCACTAATATACAGTAGACCCTTCTAACAGGATAAGAACACTTTGGAATCCCAACACTGATGAGCTCCCTCAAACAGCAGACTATTACAAACCACTTGACTGTACTTACCCTCCAATAACCATGGTTCTTTGAGAAATTGACAACATTTATTTCCTTTCTGCAAATGCATCCCGTGACAGTGGAATAATTTCCAGTAGCAGTGTCATTTGGGGCTATAGCTGTGCCCTAGATTCTCACCCACTCTACATAGTTGAGGGCATAAAGGACGGAGCAGCACCAACTGCCCTTCTGTTTCTTCAGTAAAACAGAACTGAGGGGATCAAGTACTCTATAGTAGGGGGAAAGGAGGGCAGGTCCTGGAATACCTTACATTAACTATGGTTCTTCTAGATGTGTTGTAAGTAACAATCATTCTCTGTGATTGTCCCCAATTCCACTTCTGGTGACTCCAGTAGAGAACTCAGGGCCAGGAGGTGGGTGTTTGGAGTCTACTGGAAAAATGACTATACAACAGCTCTGCCAAAAGGGTGACATTAATTTTGGAGCCCTCTACCACGGAGTAATGCTGGGTGAAAGTATGAACTGAATTCCATGTAGCTGCTCTACAAATTTCTGAAATTGGAACACCCCATAGACAAGTTGAAGAGTTTCTTTTATATGTGGTGGAATGGCTGTAATAAGTGCAGCTGGGTCCAAGCAAGCTATTGTGTTTTAATGCAGTCAGACACCCATTTAGATAAGGTTTGGATGGATATTGGCTGGTCCTTCATTCCAAGCCAAAAACTGACTAGAACTCGTGAATGATTTTGTCCTGCCCAGCTAATAGCAGCGGGTCCTGCCAACATCTAAAGTGTGAAGTTTAACTTGCCCCCTGGCTAGTGGGCAGCTAGATCAGTTGTATGAGGTGGTGCTTCCATGAGGATGTGTATCTGTTCTATTGTTTGAGCTGAGGTGATACACAGAAAGAAAGCTGTCTTCACAGACAGGTGGTATAAAGAACAGGTTGCTAAGGGCTCACAGGGCAATCCATAAACCTGGATAACTCAACAGTGAGGCCTGGAAGGGTGGAATCTGACTGGAGGAAAGACATGAATGAGGAACTTGGCAGCTGTTGGCTCTGAGAAGACCATTATGACTTTTGATAGGAGGAGGATGAGCAGAATTATCTGCTAAATATACTCCTGTGGAGCTGATGGACCGTCCTGAATGCTTTAGGGCTAGTAAGTAATCTAGAATATCTATTGAGGTTTCTAATGCAGTAGGTGCTTTTGTGTTCCCACATAGAGAACCTCTTCCATTTCACTGCATAAGTCTTCCTAGCAGAATCCTTTCTGCTACCAGCCAAAATGTTCTGGACTTCCATGGAGTAGGTTCTGTCCATGACCATTAGCGAGCCAGCATCTAGGCTGTGAGGTGCAGCAGTGTTGGGTCTGGGTACAGGATCTGGCCTGTGCTCTGCATGAGCATGTCTGACAGCACCAGAAGTATGATTTGGGTGTGTGTCAACATTAATCAGACCAGCATCCTCTGGGCCATACTGAGGCTATCAGTATAATCAAGGCTGTATCATGCCTGAATGCCCTCAGGAGTCCTCAATAGACCATTCATGACTGTTTTGAGTATTGTTTTTGGAGCTGATCTGCTACGGTATTTTGCAAGGATCCAGGCATGAAGACACTAAAATAATTCAACCCTGTTGGAGGGAATTTGGTAACAACTATCTGCCGCCTTTAAGGCTGTGCCCAAGAAGTTGGGGTTTCCCACAGCTCCCCTAGCTAGTTCCAATAAGCCTTCATTTTTTTGTATTGCCAATCTACTGGGGACCGAGGAGCACAGGATATCTAGCAGTTCACCTGACTTCTTGTGTACTATTTCTGCTAGAGTTTTCAGGGTATCTGCCACGCACTGGAGAAGCTCTAGGAAGGATCCAATAGATGGCACCCTGGGGGGGGGTGAGGGGGGGAGATAGTAAAGTAACAGCCTCATCAGATAAAGATGAAGAAATCATCATAGCTAAGCTGGACCTCTTGTCTCTTTCAGATCATCCTGTTCAGCATAAATCACACCACCAACTCACTGGACCAATTGCCTTCCTGAGATCTGTGATGGGAAGGAGAGCTGGGTTTAGAGGCAGAAGCAATGCATAGATCTCTTCTGCCCATTGTACCCTCATGGGGCACAGAATGGCCATGATTACATAGGGTGTGGTGCTGCAGGCCATAGAGATTACTATGTTCCTCTCAAGACTTCCTGATGCCTGCTTGTGTAGACGTGTCCTCTGGAAATCTAACTATATTAATTACTATAACTAGAACAGTAAAATGACAGAGAAAATCTGTGTGAAGAGATGCAGGTGCTGCAGAGGTTCCATCTCACAGCCATAGGCAATAAGCAGGAACTGTAGGGTGGTTGCAGCTGCTTCACCCTTTGTTTTTGGCTACAGGATGCAGAAGGGCATCCAGGTGCATATGGGGCCTTAGATACTGCTCTTGAAAAATATTCTGATCTTTTGTGCATGGGGCAGAAGAACTTAAGTTTACTAGCTGTACGGGGGGGGGGGAGATAGCTCAGTGGTTTGAGCATTGGCCTGCTAAACCCAGGGTTGAGAGTTCAATCCTTGAGGGGGCCACTTAGGGATCTGGGGCAAAATCAGTACTTGGTCCTGCTAGTGAAGGCAGGGGGCTGGACTCAATGACCTTTCAAGGTCCCTTCTAGTTTTAGGAGATGGATATCTCCAAAAAAAAAAAAAATTGTTCATTTTACACATGTACCTGTCAATATGGAAGAACTAGTGGAGGTTACTTCTACTCATCCAAATGAGAGGTCACTTAGATGAGTATATTGCATCTGATTATCTTTCCTCTATAAAATTTAAAAAGAGCAAGAATATAAAGAGTGAATTAACAGTAAATTAGATGAGGGATGCTTTCATCTTGCTGGATTTGTATGCTATGCAAAGATCAATTCTCATCTGTTCTTACATTGACATGCTATGTTCAATGAGCCAATGCACAGCTTCACCCCAGAGAGAGAAGATTAAAAGATGTCACAACATGAAGTTGTTCAATTGCTAACTGTTCTTCACTCATTCTTAATCCATTTGTGCCTAGTAGTGGCTTACACACTTCTGACATCCATTGTTGGTGATGGATTAAACTGAAAAAGTCAGCACTAAATTATTACTAACTTACTGCACTCATTCTCTGAAAGAAGGGTGAAAAATATCCAAATGAGTTGTTTTAAGGTTAATATCTTTAATGTAAAATAGCTGAAATACACGTGCAGAAATTGCTAAGACTGAAAAAAGTGAAAATCAGCCTCTGATTTACAAACATTTAATAGACAAGGTTGATCTCTGTTACAGCAATATAAATCTAATTGTCTCTTGAAATCGATTTGTTAATTAAGTTTACACTGTGTAAAAGATAAGAACTGATGAAAGGAAAGCAATGAGTTAAATTTTAGTGAAAGTCAGCATATGTCTTATTTATTCCACAATTTTGGGGCAGATATATTTTAGCTTATTGTCTACTTTTTGTTCAGAATCCTTTCAGTAGGCAGCTTTGGATTACAAAGGCTTTATTTCCTTTTCAATCCAATACAATGTGTGTGTTCTTGGCAACTCAAAGAAATACATTTACAAATCTAAATAGGTTTGGTAGAGTGTAGACAGCTGGAATTATCACTTAATAGAGGAGGACATTCAGATGATTTTTGGTGCCAAACACTGGAACTGGAAGAAGCCACAGGGATGGCCTTATCAAGACCACTCGGGTAATCTGTAAAACATATTTTAGTAAGACACGCTGACAGAACACTGTTCAAAGGGAACTGGGATTCAGATCAGTAATAACTTAGTATTTGTAAGGTGCTTTGAAGATGACTAACACACAAATTTGAGTATAAAATGAGCAACTTACCTTGTAATAAGACAGTCTCTCAGTAGAAAACTTAGTGAATGGTATAGAGAAGGTAGATGAGAAGCTTCTGTCTCATAATACAAGAAAGGAACATTCAGTGAAACTGAAATGTGGCAAATTCAAACCTGATTAAAAGAAATATTTTAACATACTGTGTAATTAGACTCTGGAACTCACTGCCCCAGGAAGTAGCTGAGGTAAAGACCTTAGCAAGATTCAAACAGGGATTGGACACTTACATGAATAACAAGACTATCCAGAGTTATAACAATTAATACTACAAGAGTACTGGAAGAGGTATAAAACTGCAGGTGTTAAACCAATCTAACTATTAGGGATTAGAATGAGATCCTCATGAGGCAGATTATCCCACATATGCCTATTGTGGGGTTTCTTGCACCTCAGTCTGAAGCACCTGGGGCTGGCCCAATGGTGTAGTGGTTAAAAAAAAAAAAGTGGGTAACCTAAACTCCATATTCCCCAAATGAGATGTGGATAAACTCAGTTGACCGGAGTTTACTCTTGACTACATTACTGGGTTAGTCTCTATCAGAAACAGGATACTGGACTAGATCAGTGGTTCTCAAACTTTTGTACCGGTGACCCCTTTCACATAGCAAGCCTCTAAATGCGACCCTCCTTATGAATTAAAAACATTTTTTTATATATTTAACACCATTACAAATGCTGGAAGCAAAGTGGGGCATAGGATAAAAGCTGACAGCTCACGACCCCCTGAGGGGTCCTGACCCCCAGTTTGAGAATCCCTGGACTAGACGGAGTAAGGATCTGATGCAATATGGCAATTTCTATGTTCCTATGTATGTCAGCACCAGTTGGTTCACAGCTTCTGCTCCTGTGCTCTGAAATCTGAATCAAAGGATAAAATCATAATGACAAGCCAGGAAACAAATGAATGTTAGCATCTGTGGGTAGTTAGCAAAAAGCGAATTTCTTGCTCTGAAAGTGAGAACTATACTCAATTTAAAAAAACAGAACTGAAAAACATTTTTCAGTTGAATAGACAACCCACATTTAAACAATATATTCTGAGCTACTCACTGGTTTCTTTATTTGCCTTTTTAACAACAATGTTAAACACAGTCATTTTAAATCTAAACTAATATGAGATGTAGACCCAGAAACAATATATGCACATACATATAACAGCCAACAGGTTATATAAGTTCTTCATTTGAGCAGCCCACTGATGGGCAACACCACTGCATCTACTCCCCAGCCTTAACCACTCTTTTATATTACCCCTTTCACATTGGGAAAGTAATGGAGAGCCAGTGTTTTATTTTAATAGAGTACAGATGTTTTAAGGTTGGTATGAGCCCTCTTCATTCACTCTAAGTTCTTATATCAGAGGGGTAGCCATGTTAGTCTCCATCCACAAAAACAACGAGGAGTCTGGTGGCACCTTAAAGACTAACAGATTTATTTGGGCATAAGCTTTCGTGGGTAAAAAAAAAAAATCTGAAAAGTGTGATTTTTACCCACGAAAGCTTATGCCCAAATAAATTTGTTAGTCTTTAAGGTGCCACCGGAGTCCTCGTTTTTTAAGTTCTTACATCTTACCCTAGAGGCAATCCATTATTCTGCAAATATTGCTGTGTTGTCCCCACCTCCAGGGTTTTCAAATTAAAAAAAAAAAAAAAAACCCTGAAGAATCACTGCAATTTTTCCTTTAGTTCTAGTAATTGGCATCTAAATTTATTGTTTAACACAAAATAATAGGGAAAAGAGAAATGCTGGAGGATCATACAGTTATTTTGTTTTATTAGGCCAATTCAGTGGCATATTTAATATTTTGTATAACATACAGCCTGTTTCTTGTATCATAAAATATAAAATGATATTCTATGATGATTGAAGCGCTGCTTTATTGAAGTCTTTGAGAAGTAGTGACTGTATTTATTGGAACCCTTTATTTTACAAGCAAAACAGCATTTCAAACTGAAGGTTTTATTAGTGGGCCTTTTCTTGAAAATATGCTTCCATAAATAGAAAAAGAAAAAGTAAAGTTGTAAAATATCACCTATAAACATATGCAACACTGCATAAAATAAAAGGAATCTGTCCCACTAAATCTTTTAAATAGTTCCAACAAATTGTTTATTTTAGGAAATAGATATCGTTTAAACACTCTCTCAAAGAAAACTGATCTGTTTTCTTAACATTTAATCTTAATCCAATTAAATGGGATGTTGAGTAGAAGGTTTCATATAAAATGAACAAAAAAAAAATCTATATGCAAATTATAAACCTTTTATGGCTTTGTAAGAGAAATTTCCCAGCCAGCTAAGGAATAATGCTAACAGAGACAAAGAATTGCTTTAAAGATGTAGGACATTAGCTCTTTATTTAACAAAAGCTTCATAGTAGAGATCTGAAACTTGAAATTCCAAGAAAGAAATCATTGTGAAACATTAGTGCACATGAATGCAAAAGGACAGAAGTAAAATCTCAAGAAAAACAGCGAGTTCTCTTACACATATTAAGTCAATGGGTAGAATCTGGCCTTATGCAAGACAGTTCTTTTATTGCTGTTTAATTTTTTTTAAAAATGCTGATAGATTCTGTTTTTCAAGCACACTGTTCCAATCTCTGAAATCTCTCCTAATTCTCTGTTGGACGCATTTTGATCTTGTTTTCAGACAGAGTAATTATGGAACACAGTTACAATACTGTATTGCAGATACGATAAAGGAAGTGAACATATAAAAGAATAGACTGTACTGAAATTTTAAAATATCTTTTGTTACAGAGTTTGTTTTGGATTAATATGTAACAAAATAAATAATGAAGTGTGACTGGCTGTAAGTTGACTTTTTTAAACAGATAATGTAGCGCATCAAGCTTGCACAATAAATTAAAAATTACATCCTGGGTTTTATAAGCTTTGAAATTGATTTTAAATATTTTGGATTGGTCCAAAGCTCTAGATTTCAGTAATAAACTGTTTTACAACTGCCCCTTGCAATTCTGTGAATTTTTCTTGTGAAACACAGTACATCTTATACGAGAAAAAACTGATGCATGTACATTATACTACAGAGTTTGAATATGTGTAGGATAATCAAAACAATGCAAACTATTTTCAAGTATCCCTTTAAATATCTGACAGTGCATAACATTCATTGACTACAACCAGCCAATCTCAAAAAAATCCCTATATAACTTAAATTTAAAGGGTCCAATCCAGCATTCTTTATAAACTGGGAGTGTTGGCTATGGGAGGGATGCAGGACCAGGTCCTATATATCAGCTGTCTTTGGGGGCAGAGGGGGAGAATTAATGAAATAGGAATACGCACCGACCCTGGTAAAAACAAAACTATAAAATCTTCATATACTGATCATACATTATCTATTCTTCCCATTCTGTTTGAATGCTTTAAGCAACATATTAGTTATAAAGTGTTTGACTTCATAGATGGATGAAATGTTCAAAAATAGTGCTTCTGCAGTATGTACCTCTTCCATTCCATCTCAGGTAGAAGATTCAGTTGTGCCACCACAGCTACTTTTTGGAAATGATGCTAAAGTTCATCATGTTTAAAAACTGTAACCAAAAAATAAAAATGATATAGATTTGCTCATATTTAAGCAGCAGTGCTGTAATACATTCTAAAATGTTAAAAAGGCCCCAATATCTTCAGGAGGCTTTTTATTTATTCCCAGAGTCCTAAAAGTCAGGTCACATTTTTAAAAATTCACTGCATTTTTTAGACCCTGCTAAAAACTGACCATAAGCATTCACAAATAATCAAAATGACCAAAGAAACTAAGTATTATTTAGCAACAGAGTACATTTATTTGCCTTCTAATTTTTGAGCCTTTAGAGTTCACATTTTCATGTTTTTCTCTGAAACTGGGGTGGAGGTGGTGGTGGTGGGGGGGCTAAAATATTTTTTAAATAAAAGTTGAAATTCTCATATAACTATCATAAAAGAAAAACAAACAAAACACTCCACCAAATATTGCAAGCCTCCTACTCATGAGAACTGTCAACAATGAGATTATACCAAGTTAAAGTTACATAAAGTAAATCAAAGATGCATTTGTAATTTAAAGCCCAAATACGTTGTGATTTCATTTTTTGTTATAGGTGGGCTAGTAGCCCAATGCTTCTCATTGTAAGACTCCATTTCAATTGCCTATAACTTTGTCAAACTAACTGTTTGGGGAGAAATTTAACATGCTGGATTTCTGTCTCAGGCTGAACAATTTTGGAAAATTTCACCAAAATAATGAATCTGTTTCCAAGAATGAGCCTGGGGAAGTACACTGTTTTGCCAATGTTCAAAATGTTGGCAACTTTTTTAGAGTTCTTATATTTTGGAGCAGGGACTTGAAACTTGGCAGGGTGTGACCTTTGTGTCTGAGAGATGTCTCTTGACATCTTTGTGAAAATCCACCCAAATTTGGCCAGTTTATAAGCCTTTTAAAAAAACTCTGCAGTTTGCATATGCTCAGTAGAGACTTGCTCGACCATAGCTAAACTCCCCAAAGATTCCATCAGCACTGGGCATGCTTCAGACAAGGGATGACAAGGAACTGCCCTGCAATTGCAGAGCTGGACTGCTGTGGCCTGTCCTGGGCAATGGAACTGACAGAAGGGACATAGTCTCTGGTATGCTCTCAATGGCTCCAGGCAGCAACGAGGAAGCTGCCTGATGGGAATGCACAAAGGGATGGTGGGAGCAGCAGATTGGGATAATGAGCCTGAGGATGGAAACTGGGATTTGGAGGCTGGTCTGGGGACAAGGGGAGGGGAAATGGAGGCTGTGATTGGGAGCTGGGTAAAGGGATACTGCACTGGCTGGGCAAGAAGACTGAGACTGGGAGCTGTGGAGGAGGAGGATGGGAACAAGTGGGATGGGGGGTAGGAGGTGTGGGGGAATGGATTCTTTGCTTCAGTCTTCATGGCTGAGGATGTTAGGAGATTCCCAAACCTGACCTGGCTCTTGTAGGTGACAAATCTGAGGAACTGTCACGGACTGAAGTGTCACGAGAGGTGGTTTTGGAATTAATTGATAAACTTAACATTAACAAGTCACCGGGACCAGATGGCATTCACCCAAGAGTTCTGAAAGAACTCAAATGTGAAGTTGCGGAACTGTTAACTAAGGTTTGTAACCTGTCCTTTAAATCGGCTTCTGTACCCAATGACTGGAAGTTAGCTAATGTAACACCAGTGTTTAAAAAGGGCTCTAGAGGTGATCCCGGCCCTTACAGACCAGTAAGTCTAACGTCAGTACCGGGCAAATTAGTCGAAACAATAGTTAAGAATAAAATTGTCCGACACATAGAAAAACAAACTGTTGAGCAATAGTCAACATGGTTTCTGTAAAGGGAAATTGTGTCTTACTAATCTATTAGAATTCTTTGAAGGGGTCAACAAACATGTGGACAAGGGGGATCCAGTGGACATGGTGTACTTAGATTTCCAGAAAGCCTTTGACAAGGTCCCTCACTAAAGGCTCTTATGTAAATTAAGCTGCCATGGGATAAAAGGGAAGGTCCTTTCATGGATTGAGAACTGGTTAAAAGAGAGCGAACAGAGGGTAGGAATTAATGGTAAATTCTCAGAATAGAGAGGGGTAACTAGTGGTGTTCCCAAGGGTCAGTCCTCGGACTGATCCTATTCAACTTATTCATAAATGATCTGGAGAAAGGGGTAAACAGTGAGGTGGCAACGTTTGCAGATGATACTAAACTGCTCAAGATAGTTAAGTCCAAAGCAGACACTGAAAAACTTCAAAAAGATCTCACAAAACTAAGTGATTGGGCAACAAAATGGCAAACGAAATTTAATGTGGATAAATGTAAAGTAATGCACATTGGAAAAAATAACCCCAGCTATACATACAATATGATGGGGGCTAATTTAGCTACAAGAAGTCAGGAAAAAGATCTTGGAGTCATCGTGGATAGTTCTCTGAAAATGTCCATGCAGTGTGCAGAGGCAGTCAAAAAAGCGAACAGGATGTTAGGAATCATTAAAAAGGGGATAGAGAATAAGACTAAGAATAAGGCATTGGCCACTGTCGGTAGACAGGATACTGGGCTAGATGGACCTTTGGTCTGATCCGATACGGCCTTTCTTATGTTCTTATGGAAGGACCAAGATGCAGATCTGACAGTGGATGGGCAAAAAAAGTGGGACCAATAACCAGGGAGCGGTGAAAATGAGATTGAACAAAGGGTCAGGGACGGGGGGCTAGAAGTCTGTGGACAGGAAACATGGTTGAAGGAAGGGCTCAAACTTGCAGGGGAAAAGGTGGAAGAAGTGTGCCCACTAGAGAACACACTCCTCTAGAGCCTGGAATGGAACCCAAGATTTCTGAGTCTCAGAAATCCTGTGATGTCAGCAAATATCTGTGAAAACCACTGGCAAAACATGTGTCTCATCTCCCTGTAATGATGATCCATATGGAGGGTGATAACTAACTGCTGCTAACCAACTGCTGCTATCAGTTAGTCTCTTAGCTCAAGTGGCAGAGGTCTGCACAGTGATTTTAAAGAATCCAACCATGCCGATGAACCACGTGGGTGTCAATATGATGCCACACTCTAGAAAATGGTTACTTACATGTACAATATCTGTTGTTCTTTGAGTTGTGCTGTACATGTATACACTCCACTGCAGGTGTATGTGCACCCAATGCACTCAAGTCGGAAACTTTTGCCAGCCATACCAGCAGGTGGTGAGTGTACCCCTGCTATATTCATGCGCCAAGTCGAGCGTTTAAAGGGGTGTGAATGCTGCCTTCCTCTCCGTTTCTTAGCACTGCCAGTAAGCTAAATCCAAAGTTGCAGGGAAGATGGTAGTAATGGTGCCAGTAGGGGTGTGTGGTATTTATATGTGGACAGCTTATCTTGAAGTACAATAGTTACTGTACACGTAACTAACTGATTTCTCCTTGGAGTGATTGTGCAATTTACATTCCCAGGATCAGTTTCAGGAGCGGTTGCCTGAGCACCAACTTCAAAGGGATGGATGCTGTCCCACCAGTCTTTTTTAAATTCTGTTTTTTGCTTGGGGGGTGGGGAGTGGGGAAGAGGATAGGGAGGGTGAAAATGTTTTCTGCCCTGGCCAACAAAAGGGCTAGGGCTGCTCCTGTACATTCTGCTGTAGGTGGCTTTGGACTACTTGAAGAGAGACTCCAGCACTGACTTGATGAAGTTGGCGTAGTCTCAGGAAGCCTGAGTAACACCACAGTGTCTAGAGAAGGTTTGTACAGATAACCACATTGCTGCTTTGCAAATGTCCACCATAGAAATGTTGCTCAAAAAGGCAGATGCAGTGGCATGCGCCTTCGTGGAGTGGGCTGATATTCTAGCTGGAAGAAAGATGTTTGCTGGACTTTAGCAAAGCTTGATGCCCTTTAATCCTGCCTGTTTTGAAGCCACCAAAATCTAGTGAGAACGGCTTGCTGCAGACGAGTCTGGGATGGCATACATAAAGAAATACTTGGATTCTTTCTGCGGGACTTGGTATATGATATGGGTCTATCATGATCTGAATTCAAAAAGGAGGAAATATAACTATCCTCAGTAAATTGTGGAGCAGTCCCTGTAGGCATTGGAGGAGGTCTCAGCCCTGGGAACACCCAGTGATATCCCTTGAGTACCAAAAGTTGACAAAGGATCTAATGGTGCTGACGGATGAGGCAGTCCAAATGCAGACAGATGAGTCAATGGAACCAAAATAATATCCATTGACAAAGTGGACGGAACTACTGGATCTGTGGTGGTAAGTGAAGATGCCAGTGCCGGCAGTAATGGTAAAGTTGAGGCCATTGAGACTAGAACTGCACAATGCAACAAAGAGTCTGGGAGAGGGAGAGACAGGAGGTCTTTTGCCATAAAGAATGCCTGTGGCACCAACAGCAGAAGTGCTTGAATGCTAACACTGGTGGTACTGGAGTTGATGGTAGTGGGGTGAAGACATTAGTCTTGATGGTCCTGCTGGTGCTGCCTTGGACAGTACCAGTGAGCATCAGGACTTATGACCAGACCTCAACTTGGCACTGGAAGACTTCTTCAGAGCTTTCTTCTGAGAGGAAAAATGAGACGTGAAAAGTGTAGCAGTCTTTGAGAGTGAGAAGAGTTTTGTGCACTTTGAGAAGACCATGGGAGAAGATGATGAGCAATGTTTCTCACCAGATTTTGGTTTATATGCTGAGGCAGTCAGGTGGGCATTCCTTGTGAATAAACTCAGTCTATCCTCTCATGGTCAGGGTTGGGCTCTGAAGAGTGATGCATCACCTTCTAAGGAAGATGTACTTTAAGGCGGAAATCCCTCTTGTTCTTTTTGGGAAGGAGGTACAAATAGGATATTTGTTCTTCACATGTCCCTCGCCTAAGCAGATTAGGGAACTTTTGTTCCTGTTATTAACAGAGATCATAGGCCTGTATGTGGCACATTGTTTGAAATTTGGGGATTTCTGCACAGTAAAATCCCAGATAAATTCACTAACTTACTTACTACACTAAAATATTATTAAATTAAGCTACAAGAATAAACAAAAATGTCACCTAAAGGCTAGCTAACCAAAGCTCAAGCGCATCAGGGAGTTCCAACTCTCCAACTGACAAGGAGGCTGCAGTCATGCCCCTTTATACTGTCATCTTGGCGAACAAGGACAGCAGAGGTCCATGTGCTGCCTGCTGGTACGGCTGGTAAAAATCTCCGACTCAAGTGCATTGGGTGCACCTACACCTACAGTGGAATGTGTATGTGCAGAATCACTCTAAGAATTATTTCTGTTTTTTTTTTTCAGTTTGCTTTTTTAGAAAGCTAAGAAATTACATATAAAAACTATGTGAAAAGATAATTAAGGTTGCAAAGTCAAGAACTCAAAAGTTAGGAAAAAGCAATATTAAAGTTGCACACATAACCTTATCCCGGTCCCCTTGTAGCATATGCATTATGATTAGGACTTCTGATTTTCTGTTTTAACTAATAAACACTGACAAAACAATCCCGACAACAAAAAATGTGTTTATCCCATAAACACTGCAAAAACACCAGAAATGATTACTTGTATCTAAGGGCTTGTCTACATGGAGCAATAATGTGGACTATGGGGTGTTGCTTCTAAAGTGTGGTAATGCATTGTGCATTAGTTGGTCAGTGTAGACCCTACTGGTACGCAGTAATGGTTCCCTAGTGAGTTTTAACATAGTGCTATTTTAAACAGTATTATGTTAAAGTGCATTAAGAACATGACAAAATAATATATAATGTAATGAGTAATGTATATAATATACATTATAATACATAAAAAAGCCCCTTCACCACCCCGATTTTTTGGACCTCTACATAAAAAGCAAAAATTGCTAAAAATAACCCCCCAATGAAATAAAAAACCCTGAAAAACAGAAGCCCTATATTAATGATCACATACTGTTTTTTCCACATTCAGTGCACATGATGGGTATGAATCAGTGTTGTGGAGCAAAGATGACTGCTGTCTGTAAAGCCCCTGCCTCATTTGTTGCAGAACTTGGAAGGTGTGTAGTGAATGAGGTAGGGAACTGCAGGAAGAGAAAAGATGGTGGTGTGGTTCAGGCACCTGAATTCTGCCGAGGGGAACTAGATTCTATCCCTACCTCTGCTACAGAGTTTCTATGTGATGCAAGGTAAGTCACTTGAACCAAACTTTTCACAGGTTGTCACTAATTGTGTGTTCCTCATTTTCTAGGTACCCAACTTGAAACCCCAGGGTCTGACTTGCAGAGTGCTGACTACTCACAGCTGCAACTGCAGTCAATGGGAGCTGTACTTGAATATATAGAGTCCTATATAATGCTAACTACTCTGAAAAACCTGATCCCAGGTCTCCCAAACTGGACATCCAAAATTAGCAGATACTTTTGAACTTAATTTCTCTGTGTCTCTGTTCCCCATCTATAAAATGGGGATAATAGCATCCCCTTACCCCACAAAGGAGTTGTGAAAAAAAAGTATTAATATTTCTGAAGCACTCAGATATTACAGTAATGGACACCACAGAAAAGCCCAGGAGGAAATTAATAATGCTGTCTTCAGATCAGGGTTTGAATTATGTGCAGTGAATACGACCTGGGTCCACATATTGAACAGTAAGGATAAAACAAAATATTAAACAGTTGCTAATAAGCAAGCACCAAGAAATCTGTTCACTGCATGAGGTGTGGGTAGTGTTGAAAAATACAAAATTATCATGTAATAAAAAAATACTTTAATGCATATAAACAATGGGGCCAAATTAAAATTGCACAAGCATGTCCTAACTTTTGACTGCTTGACTTTGCAGTCAATTATTTTCTTTTAAATTTTTTATGTGTAATTTGATCTCTCTCACTTTATAATACATTTACAAAGTTGACTCTGTTCATTAATGTGTATTTTGAGATACTATAGAATTTACACCAGAGCTAGTATCAAGAAATGTTTTCTAGAGAATAAAACGAACAATCAAGTGATTATGAAGTAAATTTCAAACTGGGGAAACTGGGCTATCATTGCTGCCCAAATAAGTTTTAGTTTTGAGGACACCACAAAGTTAAACATTTTGGATGAAGTCCTATCCCTACTGAAGTCAAAGTAAATTTTGCCACTGACCTCAATAAGGCCGGGATTTTATCTTTTCAATGTAGTTTTTAGGTACAAAGGCATCATGTAACTAATACAATGTACACAACTTCCTCAAGAGTAGGGAGAATGACTCAAGGCACAATACATATGTATACTAGCCCCAATCTTTGCTTAAATTACTAGTGAGAAATAAGATAAACATGCATGTGAAAAATTTTATTCTCTTACCTTTTCGAGAAGACTGAGTCAAGTTTTTCTTCCCTTTTTCAATTTGCTTTATTAGCTTTCGTATTTCAGAGTCATACTGAACCCATTCTGGGACTATTCTCAATGCAGCCTTTAGTTTGGGCTCTTTGGTTTTGGGGTTATTGCACTGCAAGTATAAAATATATCACTCTCGATAAAACACCAACCATTCTAAGTAAACACAACTATTCTCTTCAGCATTAGTGATGGAAAAACAACAGGTCACTAAACAGAACACTGCTAAAAACTAGCTACAAATTTAAAGACTAGGACAACAATGAGTGTTTCACTATGTATCCCTTTTGAAATCAATGTGGACTATAAATTCACTGGGAAACAAACTATGCCAAAACAAATTTTGGAAGTTTTAAAGAAATTAAATAAAAAATTATGCAAATTGGCAAAAAATCCACCTATTAATATTTTGCAGTACAGCAGAACACAGTAGAACTATTATTTACCATACTTTCCAGTCACTACTCCTTTAATCATTCTAAACATCGGGGTAACATTCTTTATATTTGATAAACAGGACCATCTGTCACTAGCCCGTAGGAATGTCTTCAGTCTCCTATATAATCATTCATCTCTCTCAATTACCTTATGCCTAATTAGCTATTTTGTTAGCGTTACAAATCACTTAAAGGGCAACATACAGAATGAAATGGTCTATAAACCAAAGTCTGATAGTTATTTAAACCATTTTTAATTGAAATACTTTTCATTTCTATTGGGATCCTCTTTGAAGAGATAATCAAACATTTTGTCAAGTGCCCAGGGGTACTGTAAGCTTGGCATGCTACTTCAGGAATTGCCAAGTATTAGAAATATACTGATAACTGAGATCTCTGTCTCTCTATCTAAGTCTATGAGACTCTTTTAGTGGAGCCTGCAAAAGACATTGATTAGCTGGGCAAAGGGATTTAGGAAGTAAAGGCAGATGGAAGTGATGATAAAAGGAAAAAGACCATAC
The DNA here is from genome assembly GCF_013100865.1 of Trachemys scripta elegans. Lineage (NCBI taxonomy): Eukaryota > Metazoa > Chordata > Testudines > Emydidae > Trachemys > Trachemys scripta. Next base: position 251,928,606 of record NC_048298.1, on the reverse strand, counting down.
CGTCAGACTGGTAAATTAACTCAAACTGATTTAAAAAGAACTCTAATGCTTTAGATATATAGGCCAGAGCAACACAAGACTTAAAAAAAAAAAAAAAAAAAAAGGCATTCCCCTGGCCACTTTGTGATCTTTGGATTGGAAAAAGCTGAAGAATAATGAACTGATACTTACATGATGGTACAAGGGAAGAAGGATCAGCAAAATAAACCCAAGGCGTTACTCAAGTTGATTTAATTTATATAAGGTAAGGCATAAATAAACTCTCTCAAACAAAAACTCATCTATTCCCAGGAAGGTATGAACTAAGCATAGAGTTGTGTGGCATCTTTTTTACTTTCATAGTGTTAGGGAATAAACATTTGGTCACTTCTTGTGCATTTCTATTCTCTGAAATATTATGTCTGATAATTAGAGATGGTCAAATAATGGAAAAAATATTCAAAACTTCTGCCTCTCCCTAATTCTTTGGCAAAATTTCGTTGACAGAAATGTTCCATCCAACTCTATAAGTAATCCTAGAAGTGGTTACAGATGATTTCCAGGAGGTAGAAGAGCCCACCAATCAATTCTCCTCACAATAGCTTACTCTAATAAAAGCAAAAATGCTAGGAAAGCTATAAAATATACACAATAAACCTTTGGTAACAGACACCGAATGATGATTATTCTTCAGAACAACTATGGCTGGCTCTATAATCTGAGATCACGGTGGGTCAAGACTGCTAAACATATGCCTTCAGAAATAAGTTACAGGTGAGGAACATTCTCTCCCTCCTCCAAGCCCTTCTCTACACACACTTTTCATAGTATGTTGTATACATGCACGCATACCGCCCCCATAAGTTAAAGTAATACTCATATGATAAATTATGAAATCATTCATATATCTAAAGTTCTTTTCATCATTTGACCTGCATTCTGCCCGCCAATTCATCTCTCTAGAACTTAATCCAACATTCCAAATCCTTACATAGTTTCCAATAAATTGCTATTGTTTAAAATCAATGTTCCAGAAAAATATTTTTTTCCTTCTCTTTTCCCCAATATGGAATATCTCCCTCAAATTATGCCTAACAAGTCTCTTCTTATCTCCCCAACCTATCTGTACTACTGAGGCTGACTGAGTATTAAAGGCTCACTGCCAATACTCCTCAAAAGGAGGCTGAGCCTTTCTCTGCTACAAAGGGAGTGTAATACTGGCACACAGGGACCAAGCACACTTACCAACCCTTCAAATACCTTACCATAGTTCTATTGTTTGCTTGAGGATAGGGGAAGGAGAGGGAAACTATATAGGACAGTGGGGAAAAGAGCTTGCTATTATCCAGTACAGTCCAGCAACCTCCAAAGCTGAAACTGCAAATTAAGCAAAAAATTGGGAAAAGAGCTATTCCTGTAAGCTGCTCTGAGAGGAAAGGAGGCATATTACTGGGCTTCAGCCACTTATACAAGGGGAATTTGTGTTCCAGAACTTTCCAGCACAGCTGCCTCCATGTCACTCAGCGGATGATAGTAAAACCGGCAGCCATCAGAACTGACAGGGTCTTGTATATGAGTACAGAGCTAAATTTCATATCTTGTGAAAATTGAAGAAACTCAGGTTAATAAAATGACATTTTCATCAACTCTTAATTGACTTACCAAATCAATTGTTTTAGCCTTTTTCTTGGATTCATCGTTACACCAGGTTTCACACCAGAGCCATTCTTGAGGGAGAGACTTAATGGCCAATTGATGAATCATATTATTGGGAAGATCCTGCACAAATTATGTAACAAAGCATATCAAAATTCAAGGTTCTAATTTTGTGATAATAACCAGTTACCAAAAACTGAATTATAGCACTACTACTTGAAGGAGACAGTAGAGAACACCTCTCTGTGTTTTTATTTCTGTGAGGTATTTTTACTTTCTAAGTTTCTCTCTCTGTGCTTGTCTATTTGTTTTTCAAATTGGTTAATAACTGCTAGTCTTTGGTATCCAGTCCCATCTCTTAATTACAATATGAGTATGATGGTTTTCCTTGTATTGCCATAATGTGTGGTCTTCTCTTAGATTCAATTCATGTTCTGATATTTGATGCAAGAGATACTGCTTGTATCTGATATTTATGGGTCTGCTTCTGCAACCTTATTCACAGTAAGTGCTACTCAATACAAAGGTTGTAGAATTAGGTCCTGTGAAATTATCAAAGCATAACTAAATCACTTCCCATTCCCCAAACGTTCAAAACTATTTTTCTTAAATCCTTTCAAGAGCACAATGCTAATACTGCATTCTACAACCCATTTACTTTTTATTTTATTTTTAAAAGAAAGGCAGACTCCAAAGCGCTATTTTGAAAAGGGTAAAAGTAATAAAAGTCTTTCCTATGCTCTTCTCCTAACTCAAATTTCCTTGTTTTTAAACCATCTTTACACAATGGGTTGCAGATGCCTATAGTTGATAAAGAACCAATGTATAATCGAGCAATTGACTGTACAGTTTATGAACTATACTTAAGAGACCAAATAACCAGTGTCAGTTAGGTGTATTGCTATAAACCAATAATAATAGCACAGGAAAAAGGTTCTATGTGATACCAGTCTCAGGGAAGCCGTCTCATGCAACATGGTAACATTCACCTTATATAGAAGGTGTGTTCCCAAAGTTACATCCCTAAAGCCACCTTTTTATACTCTACCTGTTTACAAGTAAATGGTACTGTATATGTCATGTGAAACTAGATTTAACCAATCAGCTTTCTATCTTTTTTTCTGGTACCATGGTGTACCCCTTATCTCTTTGTTCTTAACGCATGCATTCCAAGTAGCAAGGGGTGTGAAGTCAACTTCTTGGTTTGTACAAGGGTAGAACAATCACGTCTTGTCCTCTTCATTTGGAACACTGCAGTACTGGCCTGTGAGAATAAATCCCTAACTATTGCTATAGTAAAATAATATGTCCGGATACTGACAATTTTCCTATCTACTTAAGTCAAATCTTACTTCAACTAATGCAAGGTGTTACGGGGGCACTTAGCATAAGAGAACACGATTATAGTAAAGGTGTAGGCCAATTTAGGCTATATAACTGCTATAATATTTGTGCTTAGTGCGTACTACTATATATGTGGTGCAGATAATGCATAGAACTAATGATGTTAATGCCCATGGTTTGTTGTGTATAGCGAACAGGATCCAAGAATAAGTGTGATATCACCCAAAATTACAAAGCCAGCCTTGCACAATATATCTTCAGATATTCAGGCCCAAAGTTAAAAAAAAATACAGATGTAACTGTTGCATCTGCTGATAAGCAATTTTGCACATACCCACTGTGTTTATATGTGAAAAAGTAAAACTCAATATCCAAGCATTACTATACTCAAATCTTTTTATTTTCTTGACAATTCATAATGTATTATAAACAGGAGCGAATAAAGTAACATATTTGTACTAGATTTGTAAAAGATCTCATGCATTTTAAAATATGTACACCGCTACCTCAATATAGCGCGACCCAATATAACACGAATTCGGATATAACGCGGTAAAGCAGTGCTCCGGGGGGGGGGCGAGGCTGCGCACGCCGGTGGATCAAATCAAGTTCAATATAACGTGGTTTCACCTATAACATGGTAAGATTTTTTGGCTCCCAAGGACAGCATTATATTGAGGTAGAGGTGTATCTAGATAATAACATGGAAAGATTATACTAAGTCTGCATCAAGTATCAAGATACTTAGTTACATATTAACTTAAATTTAATGTTTGCTATTTTGCAAAAAAAGTTCCATGAACTTGGGGAGATCTAATCAGTGGACCGTTACCATCTCAAATTCAAGTGAAACCAGATTGTTCCTCTACTGCACCTCACTGACTTTCTAAATGGAATCAGAATTCTTGAGTGAAAAAAAGTTTGTGAATGTACAAATGGAGGGTGCCACAAGGTTATAAACGTTAGAAGGGTAGTGGCATACAGATAGCTATTCACTAGTTGCATGGTTTAAAACAGATTATTGAAGTTGGGTTATTAAACATAAAAGTCAATTCAAGTGGTTATCCTTTCAGAAGAATGCCTTATCTATAAAAACTGCCTTAATACTTCTAGAAGGTCAAGTAAAAGAAAATACTCATGGCAAAAAGAAATAACTGTTGTAACAGCCAGGTTAATCATCTGAGTCAGTCAGATGCCACCAGCAGAAGGTTGATTTTCTTTTTTGGTGGTTCGGGTTCTGTAGTTTCTGCATCGGAGTGTTGCTCTTTTAAGACTTCTGAAAGCATGCACTCATCCCTCTCAGATTTTGGAAGGCACTTCAGATTCTTAAACCTTGGGTCGAGTGATGTAGCTATCTTTAGAAATCTCACATTGGTACCTCCTTTGCTTTTTGTCAAATCTGCCATGAAAGTGTTCTTACAATGAACAGCATGTCATCATCTGAGATTGCTATAACATGAAATATATGGCAGAATGTGGGTAAGACAGAACAGGAGACATACAATTCTCCCCCAAGGAGTTTAGTCATAAATTTAGTGCCAGATGCACTAAAGATTCATATGTCCCTTCATGCGTCAACCACCATTCGAGAAGACATGCATCCATGATGATAATGGGTTCTCCTCGATAACCATCCAAAACAGCTGACTCTCTGCAAAAATAGACTGGAATGGCTCCCTGCAGTCATGTGACAGATCTTCAATGAAGGCCATGAGCTTGTTGTAATTAGTAAAGTTATATTTGGCCATGGTCACCTGAAAGTTTGCAATCCAGAACTGCAAGGTGGTGGACGAGTACACTTTTGCCAAAAGAGATCCACAGTAACTTCTGATCCTTGGCATAGCAGGGTAGCCCTCAATAATTGCTGCCAACCCCTCTCATTCACAGCATCCACTGCAAGACAGTTAGGTGGCTGGTGAGTCTTGCCCACATGCTCAGGGTTTAGCTGATCGCCATATTTGGGGTCAGGAAGGAATTTTCCTCCAGGGCAGATTGGCAGAGGCCATAGGGTTTTTTCGCCTTCCTCTGCAACATGGGGCACGAGTCACTTGCTGGAGGATTCTCTGCACTTTGAAGTCTTTAAACCACAAGTTGAGGACTTCAATAGCTTAGACATAGGTCAGGGGTTTGTTACAGGAGTGGGTGGGTGAGATTCTGTGGTCTGCATTGTGCAGGAGGTCAGACTAGAAGTTCATAATGGTCCCTTCTGACCTTAAAGTCTATGAGCTTCTGTACCAGATGATTGGAGGACAGCTAATGTGACATCAATTTTTAAAAAGGGGTCCAGAGGCGATCCAGGCAAGTACAGGCCAGTAAGCCTAACTTCAGTACCTAGCAAACTGGTTGAAACTATAGTAAAGAAAAGAATGATCAGACACATATATGAACACGATTTGTTGGGGAAGAGTCAACATGGTTTTTGTAAAGGAAAATCATGCCTAATGATTCAGTTCTTCAAGGAGGTCAACAAGCATGTGGACAAGGGGGATCCAGTGGATATAGTGTATTCAGATTTTCAGAAAGCCTTTGACAAGGACCCTGGATCTTAAGCAAAGTTGGCTTATCATAGGATAAGAGGCAAGGCCTTCTCATGGATCAGTAACTGGTTAAAAGACAGGAAACAAAGGATAAGAATAAATGGCCAGTTTTCAGAACGGACAGAGATAAATAGTGGTGTCCCCCAACGGTCTGTACTGAGACCAGTACTATTCAGCATATTCATAAATGATCTGGAAAAAGGGATAAACAGTGAGGAGGCAAAATTTGCAGATGATACAAAACTATTCAAAATCGGTAAGTCCAAATCAGACTGCAGAGAGTTACACAGGGCTCTCACAAGACTGGATGACTGAGCAACAAAATGGCAGATTAAATTCAATGTTAATAAATGCAAAATAATGCACATTGGAAAACATAATTCCAACAATACATCTAAAACAATGGGGTCTAGATTAGCTGTTACCACTCAAGAAAGAGATCTTGGAGTCATTGTGGATAGTTCTCTGAAAACATCCACTCAATGTGCAGCTGCAGTCAAAGAAGCTAACAGAATGATGGGAATCGTTAAAAAGACATATTGGCTTGGAAGAAGATGACTAAGGGGGGGGGGGGAATATGATTGAGGTCTATAAAATCACGACTGGTGTGGAGAAAGTAAATATGAGGAGTAAATAACACTTCCCTAACAGCAGAACTAGGGGTCACCAGATGAAATAGGCAGCAGGTTTAAAACAATCAGAAGGAAGTATTTCTCCACACAATACAGTCAACCTGTGGAACTCTTTGCCAGAGGATGTTGTGAAGGCCAACACTATGTCAGGGTTCAAAAAAAGAACTAGATAAGTTCCTGGAAGATAGGTCCATCAATGGCTATTAGCCAGAATGGACAGGGATGGTGTTCCTGGCCTCTGTTTGCCAGAAGCCGGGAATGGGCGACAGGGGATGGTTCACTTGCTTACCTGTTCTGTTCATTCCCTCTGAGCACCTGGCACTGACCACTGTTGTAAGACACGATACTGGGTTAGATGGACATTTGGTCTGACCTAGTATGGCCGTTCTGATATTCTGAGAATTCGGTGGCGAGTGAGGAAATAAAAATTCAGAGCCCTTGGTGGGGACATATTTTTTATCAGCCCATTTGCAAGTTGGTTTTACTATTGCTGGAGTCTGCCGAACAGTCTCTGCCAGATATGAAAGCACCTCTCTGATAGCACAATTTTGGTTGGTGTTGCTGACTGCAGAATGTCCAGTAACTTGTGTTCTTCTTTAAGTGCTTGCTTGTGTTGATTCCAGTTAGGTGTATGCATGATGCATGCACAGTCATCAGAAAGTTTTTCCCCTAGCAGCACCCATCGGGTTTGGCTGTGGAGCCCCCTGGAGTGGCGCCTACATGGTGCTCAATATATGACCCTGCCAACCTGGCGCTTCCTCAGTTCCTTCTTACCGCCAGTGACGGTTGTTGGAACTGCAGTGGCTTGCTTTTGCCAGTACTCGGCTTATTCTTCTAGCTTTGTGTATAGTTGTTAATAGTTGTGGTTTTCATAATGACAAGTTTCAGAGAAGCAGCCGTGTTAGTCTGTATCCGCAAAAGAACAGGAGTACTTAAATTTGTTAGTCTTCAAGGTGCCACAAGTACTCCAGTTTTCATAATGTCTGTAGTTTGTAGTTAAGTTAGTTAGTAGTTTAGGAGTGGGGGTTCTTCCCCCCCACCCCATCTTTCTATTCTCCCCTTGGGGCTTGGGGCATGCCTCAATCCAAAGGTTTCAAGCCCTGCAAGTCTTGCCACAAGCCCATGCCAATGGGCGACCCCCACGACTCTTGTCTCAAGTGTCTGGGGGAGGCGCACGAGACGGACTGGTGCAAGATTTGCAAAGAGTTCCATCCCAGAATTAAAAAGGAGCAGGACTTTTGTTTAAAACAGCTCCTTATGGAGGCGGCACTGACACCGCAGCCTACATTGGGGCGGCAAGACCCAGTGCAGAGTTCGTCAGTGTGGAGCGCTCCTGCCTCTGTTAGAGAAGCGGGGCCAAGGAAAGACTCTGGGCACAGAGACCCTCATCACCGTCGCTCCCTGGCACCAAAGCCAGTAGAATCTACCTGGCACCAGTCTCACTCCCCGGAGCCACAGAAGCGGCACTGGAAGCAGGACAGGAGTCTATCTCCGGGACCAAGACCTGCTGCACTGGAGACTGCCTCTGCGGTGTGTCCCGTGGAGGAGCACCAGGCATCAAAAGCTCACGAGTCGGAACTGTCGACTTCGGCCCTGCAAAGGAGACCATTGAGTCCGGTGCTGTTGGACTTCCTGAGCCAGATGGTAGAGGTGGAGCTACCATCCACCGCAGACACCTTTCAAGGTCGCGAGGGACTTAATTGCCATGATGGCGCCACGGTCCCCAATGCCCCAAGAGAAGCCTCCAGCGCTGTAGCGTGCGGCACCATCTCAAAGCAAGCCCACAATGATGCATCCACCGGCATCTCCGAGGCCACTGGAGAGAAGACATTGCTCCGAGTCCCGGCGCTGCTCTGGCCCGCAGAACCGGTTGGACTTGCATCAATGCTCCCACTCTCGGCACTGCTCCCCGTCACAGCACCGGTCCCTGACCACTCCCGACACCAGTCATCCAGCCACCGGTCCATAGGAGGAACTGACGTGGGTGCAGGGCAGAAGCAGGGACCAGCGCAGTGACCATTTTGGACCCTCTGGGTATACCACTAGGCCCAGGGCACCATATCTAAGGGCTCCTAGTCTGTGGTATCCGAGCCCAGGGTGCCGGTGGCTTTGGCCAGCTTCCCCACTCCTACGGGTGCTGAGGTAACACCAGCCATTCTCCTTTCCCCGGCGCCGACTCTCGCTCCCACAGTGGATCCTGGGGTAGTCGACTCAGCACAGGAGGCAGGGCAGGATGCCCCAAGGGATCAGGAGGGTCAGGACGAACCTGTCCCCCCACACCCTTTAGCCTCCTCATCGTACTCCCTGAACGAGGCAGTTGTGGGGACCTCCACCTCAGGGCTGCCCCCCCATAGACAACCGTGCCCACCAGGACCTGCTGCACAGGGTGGCGTGTAATGTGGGCCTACAAGCTGAGGAGGTGGTAGAGCTGCAGGATCTGATGGTGGACATCCTGGCCCCGGAAGGTCCATCAAGGGTGTCTCTTCCCCTTATTAAGACCATTCAGGCCAACACCAAGACCTTGTGGCAGACCCCAGCCTCTATTCCTCTGACTGCAAAGGGCGTTGAAAGGAAATACTTCATCCCCTCTAAGGGTTATGAGTACCTCTATACACACCTGCAGCCCTGCTCATTGGTGGTGGTGGCGGTGAATGAATGAGAGAGGCAGGGGCAGCAAGGCCCTACCCCAAGTCCAGGACTCTAAAAGACTAGACCTTTTTGACCGGAAGGTCTACTCTACCGGGGTTTGCAGCTCAGGATTGCTAACTAGCAGGCAATCCTGAGCAGGTACAGCTTTAACTCCCGGAACTCCATCCTGAAGTTCAGAGAGTTGGTACCTGCCGAGTCCAGAGAGGAGTTTGGGGCTATAGCTGCGGTGACATGGACCTTGTTACAGGCCTCACCGGACGCTGTGGACTCAGCAGCATGCACCTTGTCCTCTGGTATCGCCATGAGGCATAACTCATGGCTGCAGGCCTCAGGGCTGCCACCCGAGGTGCACCAGACCCACCAGGACCTGCCATTTGATGGAGCGGGCCAGTTTGCAGAGCAGACTGACTCTAGGCTACATAGCCTTAAAGACTTGAGGGCTATGCTGAAATCGCTGGGGCCCATACTCCGGCTACTCAGTGGAAACACTTTAAGCCGCAGCCCTCTCAATGCCCCTACCTGCCACGACCTAGACAGGACTTCTCTAGGAAGCGCAGTAGGAATGATAGGCACAAGCGGTCCCAGCCCTCGTCCAACCAGGGCCGGATGCGCACTTCTTTGGTCTCTAATCAGGCCTTTTGAAGGTGTGCCTGGGACGACGTACCAGACGATGGACCGGATCCTCACCCATTTCCTGAACAGTCTACCCCATTTCTACCATGCTTGGTCCCAAATAACACTGGACCGCTGGGTTCTTTGCATGGTAGAAGTGGGCTATTCTCTCCAATTCTACTCCTTCCCTTCCTCCCTTCCCCACGTCCCTGTCCCTCTTCAGTGACCCTTCTCATGAGCATTTCCTTGTACAGGAGGTGCAGACACTCCTCGCCGCAGGGGCAGTGGAGGAAGTACCTCAGGAGCTAAGGGGCAAGGGATTCTACTCCGGCTATTTCCTAATTCCGAAAGCCAAAGGGGGTCTCAGACCCATCCTCGATCTACGAGGCCTCAACAGATTCATGAAGAAGTTGAAGTTCTGCATGGTCTCCTTGAACTCAATTATTCTGTCTCTCGATCCAGGAAACTGGTAGGCCGCCCTCGACCTCAAGGATGCTTACTTCCACATATCCATGGACCTTTCGGTGGACACTGATCATGTTGCCACTGTTCCTGGACCTAATCACCCAGGACGCCTTAGTTGCCCAGACCTCCAGTCTCTCCACTTTATGGACTGGAAGCTTTATGGCTAAACCCAATGGAGCTCATGTGCTCGGAGTTGGTCAGGGAAGTTCTCCACGGTAGCAGGAAGCCCTCCACTAGGGCCACCTATCTGGCAAAGTGGAAAAGGTTTGGGACCTGGTGCTCCCAGGGCTGTACTCCTCCGTTGCAGGCCCCCATTCCTGTCATCCTGGAGTACCTCTTACACCTCAAGCAGCAAGGTCTGGCTGTTTGTTCCATCAATGTGCACCTGGCAGCTATCTCTGCATTCCAACCGGGAGCAGCCGGATGCTCCGTCTTCGCCAACCCCATGGTTGGCCGCTTCCTCAAGGGCCTGGAGCATCTGTACCCACAGGTTCGGCAGCTGATCCCTGAGTGGGATCTCAACCTGGTTAGTTCCAAACTGATGGGACCTCCATTTGAACCATTGGCAACCTGCTCGCTCCTGTATCTATCATGGAAGGTTGCCTTTCTAGTTGCCATTACTTGGGCAAGGAGGGTCTCGGAATTTAAGCCCCTCACCTCTGACCCTCCATACACGGTCTTCTTCAAGGACAAGGTGCAGCTTAGGCCTCCCCCGGCTTTTCTTCCAAAGGTTGTGTTCCAATTTCGCTCCAACCAGGATATTTTCCTGCCTGTGTTCTACCCTAAACCTCATGCGAGCAGCCAAGAGGAAAGGCTCCACTCTCTGGACATTTGACAGGCACTCGCTTTTTACATCGAACACATGAAGCTGTTCTGGAAGTCAAAACAGTATTTGTGGCGGTGGCTGACCATATGAAAGGTCTCCCGGTCTTGCCACAGAAGATCTCATCGTGGATCACCTCCTGCATCCGCACCTGCTACAAATTAGCCAACGTTCCAGCTCCGGCTCTTACGGCCCATTCTATGAGGGCACAAGCCTCATCGACAGCGTTCCTGGCCCAGGTGCCAATTCAAGAAATCTGCAGGGCGACAACATGATCTCGGTGCACACATTTGCCGCTCACTACGCCATAACCCAGCACGCTAGAGACAATGCAGCCTTAGCAGAGCAGTGCTCCAGTCTGTTGTTCCATAACTCCGACCCCACCTCCAAAGTACGGCTTGGGAGATACCTAACTGGAATCGACATGAGCAAGCAGTTGAAGAAGAAAAACAGTTACTCACCTTCTTGTAACTGTTGTTCTTTGAGATGTGTTGCTCACTTCTATTTCAGACCTACCTGCCTTCCCCTCTATTGGAGTAGCTGACAAGAAGGAACTGAAGAGGCGCTGGGTCGGCAGGGTCATATATTGAGCGCTATGGAAGTGCCACTCCAGGGGGCCCCAGAGTTGACCCAATGGGTGCTGCTAGGGGAAAAACTTTCCGACAACTGTGCACGCAGTACGCACACACCTAACTGGGATGGATATGAGCAATACATCTCGAAGAACAACAGTTATGAGAAGGTGAGTAACCATTTTTTTGATTCCTTGACTTCTTTAAGTGGTATCTGCAGAGTATCTGCCAACCATTTTATGAGGTCCTGAAATGGTGGAAAATCACTGGCCATAGGCAGGGGTGGAGGCATAACTGCCTCAACTTCTGATGACAAGGAATGGTAGTTTTTCCTCCTCTGCCCTAGCTTCCTGCTCCTAGAATGCCTCCTTCTGCTGAGGAATGGGCTGTGGTGGAGGGGACTGTATGTCTCTTATCCTGATGGGTTCTACTGTACAGTCTTGGACTTGCTTCTGAAGTTCATGCCCTCTTATGGTGATACTCTGTAGGAGTCACCTGAACTGGAGCAATCCTAAGGACAACACCCAAAGATGACGAAGTTATTCACTGTGTGCAATAAACTGTGGATCTTCAAAATGTGCATCGAGATGCCTTGGAAATTTTTTGTCAGTATGCCACCCAGGGGTCCCAGGTATTGCTATTGTGGGAGGGGTCATACGGGGGATGGGGAGTATCATCCAAAGTTGTTCCCACCAGCTGTGATGTCTTCCCTGAAATGCCTCTCTCCGTCTGTGGGTATCAAAGAACGGGTTCTCAAATGGCTGGGTAGGAAAGCCCTACATGAAGAGAGAAGAGACTGAAGGGAAGTTTCCATTATTGTCCTCAACATCATCTAGTGGAGGTGCCCCAGGTGAAAAAGGCAGTGAATCGGGCAATACTGGGGACAGATGGGAGTCCAGTGACTGAGCAGATCTCATTACCAAGAGGCACTCTGTACCTATGAGCACCAGGAAGGCAGACATTTCTGACTGCTCTGAGTTCCAACAGACTGATGTGGAGACTGGCTTCCTGAGGTGCCCATCTACCCTGAATTGCGAGGGTATTGAGGTGTTCTACCCACCCTAACAGTGATGTGTCTGTTGTCTCAGATATTGTTGGAGCTGGTCAGATGAAAGGGACACCCGCACAGACATTGAATAGATTTTTTCCACCAGTCTAGGGAATTCTTCACCTGGAGGGGAACTGTAACTGTTTGTCCACGTTATCTCTGGTGGAGGAATAGATCGTTGTGAACAAGCCCTGAAAGCAGCAGAGGTATAGACTTGCAAGCACAGTCACAAAGGTGAAAGCTGCCATATGACCCAGGAGCTGCAAACATTTCTTACTGTAGCATGGGAGGTTCCTTGAATTGTCCCAATCAGGTTTGCCAAAATTATGAATCTGTATGTGGAAAGGAAGGCCCTGGCTGCCAACAAATCCAAATATGCTACTGTGAATTGTATTCTCTGTCAGGGGTTAACATGGATTTTTTTACATTTAGCTGGAGACCCAATTCCTGAAAGAGAGAGAGCTGTCTGGGTGGAAGTTAATACTGCAGCGTAAGATCAGTTCTTGAGTACCCTGTCGTCGAGATATGGGAAGACTAAAATTGCTTCTTGTTGAAGGCAAGCAGCTACTACTGATAGAACCTTTGAGAACATCACTGCAGCCAAAGAGAGACTGAAAGGAAGTCTCTATATAGAAATAGGCATCCTGTAGGTTGAAGGCCAGAAACTAATCTCCTGTCTCTACTGAAGGGATTATAGCTGCCGGAGTCACCATCCTGTACTTATGAGACTTTAGAAATTTGTTCAGTTGTCTTAGATCTAAGAACACAGTCTTCATCGTCTCTCCTTTGTGGCACGAGAAAATACCTTGAATAAAACCCTTTCCCCCGGTGAGGGGATGGGACCAATTTTACTGTTCCTAAACAAAGGAGAAAAGTGTACCTCTTGACTCAGTTCAGTCTCATGAGATGGATCCCTGAAGAGGAATTGGGAAATGGGGGTGGGAGGGATGAAGGGACGTAAAGTGGATGGTGTAGCCCAATGTTATAACCTCCATGGCCCACTTGTCTATTGTAAAATGCTGCCAGACCTTCTGAAAACGGGAAAGGAGGTCTCCAGAAGTGCAAAGATGGGCACAATGTTGCAGCTTGCAAACTAGAGGTGACAGAGGAGTTGAGCCCTCAACCAACCCATCAAAACTGTTGTTTTGATGATGACTGGGTACTTGCTGAAGGAGGGTGAGAAGCTCTTTTCCTCTGGAATTTTTGCCTCTTTCTAGAGGATTCAGTGGTTCTGTGAAATCCAGAGAACTGGGTCAGGCATGATCTCCAAGCAGTTTGAGACCTGCTAAATCTCCTTTTGTTTGTTGTTGTGTGTATACCCAGAGACATCAACATGGCCCTTGAGTCCTTCAGAAAGTGTGAGGACTCATCCACAGTCCCAGAGAAGAGCTTCTGACCATCAAATGGGAGGTCCTCGATAGTATTCTGAACCTCTTTTGAGAACCCTAACAGCTGGAGACATAACGTTCTGTGCATGACAACCATTGTGGAGATGGATCTAGCGGCAGCGTTCAGGGCATTTAAAGATGTTTGGAGAGAAGTTCTGGCTAATAACTGACTCTCCTTACTGATGCCCTGGAAGTGCTCTCTATGCTCCTGTGGAAGATGTTCAATAAAGGTTGCAAACTTGTTGTAATTTATTAAGTCCTACCTGGCCATGAATGCCTGACAGTTTGTCATCCAAAATTGGAGGGTTGTGGATGAGTACGCCTTTCGGCCAAAAAGATCCTACCTCTTCTGGTCCTTATTGTAAGGGGCAGACCTGGAGAAATGTTGTTTATCCAGACTTGTTTACAGTATCCACCACCAGGAAATTAGGTGGGTGATGGGAAAAACAAAAATTCTGAGTCCCTGGAAGGAACATAATATTTCTTATCCATCTGTTTATAAGTTGGTGGGATGGTGGCAGGAGTTTGCCACAGTCTTTGATGGATCCAGAAATTAATGGGAGCACAACTTGGGTGGGTGTTGCCAATTGCAGAATGTCCAGAAGCTTGTGTTGTGAGTCTTTAATTTCTAAAGAGGGTGTCAGCCACCCTTTTCACAAGGTGCTGGAATTGATGAAAATCATCAGCCATCGATGGTGGTAGTGGTGTGACTGCCTCATCTGGAGATGAGTACAAAACAGGAGTTTGAGGGGTGGCCTCTTTGTCCGCCCTAGCCTCCTGTTTTTCAAAGGTATCCTTGTGTTGGGGGTTTGGTGGAAGGAGACTGTGCAACCCTACTCTTCTGGCGCAATAAAGCCAAAGGTCTGGGAAATTGCTGCCGTTATGCTGCCCAAGGATACCAGTATGGCCACTTGGGGCGGGGGGGAAGGGCCTCATATAGGAGTGGAGGTGGTACAGGACTGATTCCACCCTCCCTGATGTGGGTTCTTGCCAAAATATGGGTTCCTGTAATGTAGAGGGGAACCCCCCACTGATAAGTTGGAGACTGATTGAATGTCTCCTTCATTCTCCTCAATGTCCTCCAATGAGGGGAGGCAGTAGAAAAGGGCAGAGAATCCTGTGGCTCCAGGAAGCAATGGTAAATCCAGAGACTGGAGTTTGGTTGTTTGGTACCCATAAACAGTGGGGACTCTGGCTCATCTAACACTGACAAGGCCCTAGAGTAGCAAAATTCCTGCTGTACTGAGTCTGTTGGTATCAATGTAGCAGTTGAGGTTGACAGTACCATTGATATAGAGCACGTAGGTGCCAGGGCCTAAGGTGCCTTGTGCTGCAATTTTGCCATTAGTGATGGAGCTGAGTGAGAAAGCACCATTGGTAAGCCTGATGTAGATGATGCCATGCTAGAAGAGTGTATGTCTTGGGCCCCCGTGTCCTTCACAGATGGTAGTGTAGCCTGCTGGAGTCATGCTTCTCCTAAGTGCTCTGGGATCTCACAGCCCCATTGGTACCAGAAAAAGAGTCCTTCACCTCCATGGTACCGAGTCGACAGGTTGAAGCCTCTGACACTGTAGACTTAGTGGGAGATCCAGGCGTTAGAGGAGCTGGCTCTTGGTAGTGGGAGACCAAGGTCCTCTTCTTTGGATCCTTCCTCTAAGTCAGTTTTCCTCAAACTTTGTCCACTGCGCCCCTTGTGGCCAGGTGTGTCTGCAGTCTTTAAACAGTTCCGGCCTTGGGTTTCCAGCTGGGTCACTAAGTAGTTCAAATCCCCTTTCTGGGGGTTTATTCTCTCCAATTGTAGGCCATTTCCCCAGTGACCTATGGGTGGGACCCGGGCCTGCCGACTACTCCAGGTCCCAGCCCAGGGACCCTCAGAATAGCAGCCATGTCCCTTTATCTAAAAAGATTTCAGTTCCCTGGGCCACTTCCCCGAGGCGCCAGCCTTCAGCAGGGCTGTAGGGCTGAAGTCTTGTATTCAGTCCCAGCAGCAAACCAGAAGCTCCTTTTTGCTCTCCTGGTCCCTGCCAACACCGATCTGTCCATAGTGCTGCAGTTCCCTCTGGCCAGCCGGAAGCACCAACTGGACTCCTCTGGCTCCAGCAAGGAGCCGACTGTCTCTGCAGCTCTTTTTTATATGGCCCTCTGAGGCCCTGATTGGCTGCTCCCTGCAGTTTCTCTGATTGGTTAGAACTTTTTAGCCTCCCCCTGATTGGCTGCTTCCTGCGCAGGCTCTCTAGACTGCTTCGAGGACTTGTTCCTCTCCTGGGACAGGTGTGGCCTGAGGCCTCCCTGAGAGGGCATCTGGGCCTAGTCCACCCGTCACACAATCCCATGACTGCTGCAGTGTGCACCAACAATAAGAATTGGAATTTTTTGCACTAAAAAACTGACTGACTAACAACAACAACAACAAAATCAACCGTTAGAACTCTCCTTGTATTTTGGTCTGTTTGTACTGACAGATGGTAGGTTGGATTCCATTGCATAGACTGCCAAAGAGAAGATTTACACACAGTAGATAGTAGGAGAGCTATAACCTGACATTTCATTTTCCTAAAAATGTACATAATTTATGTGATAATAAATATAATAAAAATACCTACCCCTGGCAATTCTAGCTATACTTTAGTAACCAGATCACAACTTAAAAATGTTGTAATGTGACAGCAACACAGAAGCGCATTTGCAAAACCTTCTATGGAGAGCTCCTCCTATAATAGTAAGAAGTAATTAAATCTACATGCAAACCACAAATAGTGAAAACATTAGAGAAAAACAGGAAGAATATTTTAAAGAAAAGAAAAAATGTCATTTATCTTCAGGCAGACATTAAACTCTTGCATACCTGATCTAAGTTTGATAGACTGTTTGGATCTTGACTGAGAGCCTGGTATTGGCCCCGAAGTCTGTCTCCTGCAGCAATCTTTCTGAACTTCTTAAGATCCACAACATATAAGGCACTACAAAAACAAAAATTCATTAAGTTTTGCATATTTTGACATACCTACTAGAAACAGGAAAAAACTTGATAACAAGGAGGCAAATACTGTGTATACAATAAAGGAATGTTATTTTAAGTAACTAGTTGAAGCCCAACACAAGAAGTGAACTCAACATGCGCTAATCAATCTACCACATGGATTTAGGGTGGATAAAAAAAAATCAATTAAAAAAAATCAGATTTTTTATTAATCAGATTTTTTTCATGTGTTATTTAAATTATAAGTTTTTCTTAAAAATAAACCTGTTTAAAATGAAATCTGAATTTAATACAAAAATGTTAAGCCTAAAAATTATAATCTCTTAACATTTAAATAAAAATAAACATACTGAATCCATAAGCCTCTATCAAAAACTTTGAGTTAAAGGCTGTTTTTCTGTATAGAGAGAGAATCAGGGGGAAAACTAACTTTTGAGGTTAAGCTTTATAAATGTCACAATAAGTCATGTACAGGTCTGTCTCATCTAACGCGGGGGTTCCGTTCCGCGGTTAGCGCGTAAAGCGAAAACCGCGTATAGTCAAAATTACATTGAGTTGAATGGCGGGTGGAATCGCCCGAACTACAAGTACAGTATTAAAATTGTTAGTTTTCTTTTTTGTTTTGTTTTTGCCGACCGCATAAAGCTGAAATTGTGCGTAAGATGCGGCAGACTTGTGCTCCAATACATCTGTTAGTCTATAAGGTGCCATAGAACTCTTTGTTGCTTTCTACAGATCCAGACTAACACAGCTACCCCTCTGATACTGAACTGGTGAAGTCACTAGCTAAGCACCGGAAACCAGAGTTTGCTGAAGTGCTTAATCAGCTTTTGACAGCAGCAGCCTATTCCGCAGACACAAAACATATTTTCTTCATTTGGACAAATTCATTCAAAGCTGAGAAATCGATTGGGATTTGAAAAAGCAGGAAAACTGGTCTCTCTCTTCCAGTCTATGAATAAAAATGAGGATGGAGGGGATGAGAGCCACTAGTTTGAAAAGTCTGAAGGACAGTCTAAGTAACTTAGGAGACTGTTGTCTCATTTTCAAGAGATTCAGGCAAGAAGGAACTTAAGCTTCACTCACTTTCAGTTAGGGATTGTTGAAATTTTTCCCAGGATAACCTGAAATAATCAGTTTAATTTACTGACTACAGTGAATCCCTCTGTTTAATAAATTATTTAGTTGTATATATGTAACATGTTTTGATATATCATTCACCATTTTCTAACATACTAAAAATGTACAGTTAATAAGAATCTGAAAGTATTAAGCTATATAATTGCTTAAATAAATGCATACCATCCTAAGTAGCAAAAGATGTACCAAATGTAGTGTAAAGGTTCTATTTAGCTGTAAATCAAAATGTTTTAATGGTTATATCGACCAATGACAATGCACCTTTCTTTAGAAAATAACTGAAGTACAAATGAAAAAGTTGATTAAAATTGATTATTTAAATCAAAGCTTTCCACTTAAGTGATTTAAATCATGATTTAAATCAATACACCTTGCATGAATTTTATGCTTTATTTCTGTCTCTCTCCGGATATCTTACACTATTTGATTGTTATTGAATGCCTTACTGACAAAAGACCAAAATTTTCAACATTTCTACAAATAGTCCAAAAATATAAATTAATGTTCCGACCTTATGTGGTATTTCCTTCTTCCAAGATGTGATGCCCAATACCCTGATTTCCAGAAACGGTACCCATCCATTTCTGTGCGACTGTCACAAAAGGGGACATATCCATAGGGAGCTCCATTTAGATCTATATCTCTAAGTTCTTTGAGGTCACTTCTCACAATCTAAACAAGAGAAAAACAGGAAACACTTCTTTTTTGTAGTTTAATGTTGTTTTGCCCCCTTATATATAGTCCAAATGCCAACTGTACTCCCACAGATTTTTGACAGAAATGAGTCTAGTCTGTTAGTCTAACAGTCTGTTAGAACATGTTTATCTAGTTATTGCTTGGGCAAAATGCATACTTTTTCTTTATTATTGCGGTAGGGTCAGCCTCTGCAGCACACCTCTGTGGCCTGCTTCCAAGTTGGGTCTGATAACTGACCCCAACCACCTGATCCCTAGTCAATCAGGATCAGCTGGAGGCGGTTGGAGGAGATGAGCGATCACAGGCTGAACCCTACCCTTCTTAAAGGGCCAGTCAGCCTGGGACAGGATATTATGTACAGCTTCAGTTGATCATATTTGGGCTTGGAAGGATTAGATTTTTATTGGCAAATGTCAGTAAACATCAATTTCACCATACACATACAAACTAATGAGAACATATTTCCATCGATAATAATTGAAACTTACAGATAGGAAAAATAAGAAAAATGCTACTTGAGAACTTAAGAGTTTGATTTAAAGATATTTACTTTATATATTTTGACCTGTGATATTGACAATGTGTTTAACAGTTGTAAAAAATTTAACTTTTTGAATCAGTGTCTACTATCATTAAATAATTGTCTGATACACCCTATTAATTTCCTGCAACTTCAAAACTTTAAATCAACAAAAATTAAAAAATGCTTAAAACCCATAATTTTGCACAAATAGGCAAAAAGTTAAAACAAAAATATATAGATGTCAAAATTATAAAAATTGAATTCTGCCAAGCCTGATCATATTTAATACCTAAAAGAAATAATAAGTAAAAAGCATCATCTTCGATTTATAGACCAACATTTTTGGATGCCCAAGCTGACACACCTCAAAGAGGCATGATTTCCAAAAAGTGACAAGCACCTCCATTCTGAAAATCAGGACCTGTTAGGTATGTCAGTTTCGCCACCCAAAAATTATGGCACCCAAATCATTAGTCACCTTTGCAAATCTAGCCCATATAATATCCTTACCTTTCAGAAAGGTTCTGAAGATGCTTTACAAACAGTATCTATTCAGCACCAAGACACTTACAAAAAGTATCCTGGGATTTTTAATGACCACTTGATCAAAACTTCAGCATCACATCCATTTGAGACAGCACAATGGCTCCAAGTCTATGGTGTGAAGGTATTACTTCATTAATGAGTAAAAAGGGCTGCATACTGAATTTTGGACACCACATCATGCAGCACCTTCAGTAATGCTTAGTGATGGCCAATCCAGATATTGAGACCTGATGAGATCAATATCTGAGACAGAATATCTACAGTGATGGTAAGGGTTGACATGAACCAATGCAAAACCCTGCTTTCAGATGTATTTTTCTAAAATTGTTTCTTACCTGGTCGGCGTCAACAAATATTATTTTGTACACAGCCAGTGGAAAAAGAACATCCAGAAAAAGAATTTTGTAACCCCAGATAATTCTTTGCTTTTCAGTCTGTTGATGAAGCCAGCGGGGCCACTTATACTGTACTAGTTCATACTGGAATCCATATTCTTTGGCCATGTGAGGAATAATCTCCTAGAAATGGAAAAAGAAAAAAAAAAGAAAAACTTTATGCATTGCAGTATGCACAGAGGTTAAGTGACTTGTGATAGGTCACACAGCAAAGCTGGCATTGTTGATACCCAAACCCATAACTCCTAAGTCCCATTTCTATAAGTTAACCAACAGACAATGCTCTTTTAATTATAACCATTCTTATAATGTTGTCTCTATCTTATATATATTCTCCCCCTCCCCTGCATTACATTCCCTTTTTTTAATGCCCCCAACTGATTTTTTTTTTATCTTTTAGAGTCAGGACATACTTATTAACACCACAATTATGCCCGAAAATGTTTTATACATGGAGTCTGATGCAAAATGAAATTAACTACAATGACAGTTGATGCACTTAACGTGTTTCAGCTGCTCTGACAATTTCCATAATTCTAGTGGTATTCCCAACTATATGTATTTTTCTTAAACTGATATAATCTGTAAGAATCCAAGAAACTTTTAAAATATACCCATTCTACCTTGGTTTCGGAAGAAAAAAAAGATCTTATATAATGGCTGCTTAAAAACTTTGATATTAAGGTTTCCATAATGTAATTATTTTCGTGATTTTTAAAATCCATTCTAATTATAAAACATATGATAGTCAGTAAAAGCAACAATGCATTGCTATTCATTTTACTACTTGTGGCAGAGCTCTGACCTTGTCCCGGTGGATCCTGCGCTTTTAGGCGGTATATGCTAGCCTCAGTGGCTCACTGTGACCCGCCACATAGCCCTTCTCTCTCTAGGGCCAGGGTTACAGTCTACTGAGCCCTTTTCATCATAAGTCAGCAAGGAGGTTGGTGAGAGAATTCCCACAGTCTCTGTTGTCCCTAGGGGTTTGTTTTAGAACAGTTTAGCCTCCTGTCCTGACAGGGGCCTGACTTCCCCTCCCAAGAGGTGTTCCTGTAGTGGTGGGTTGGGGGGGAACCCGGGCCCACCCTCTACTCCAGGTTCCCGCCCAGGGACCCTAATGGTAGCAGCTGTTGGCAGCCAACCCTTCATTGCCAGAGTTGCTACATTTCCCTGGGCCACTTCCCCACAGCTCTCCTGCTTCTCCCTTCTTCACCCTTACCTTAGGGCTCCCTTATCAATAATTTGAGGGTGTCTTCATTAACCAGCCCTTCAGCCGCACTTCCTCTCCCTTGGCTCTCCTCTGCCTGACTGGAGTGAGCTCTTTTTATAGTATCAGTGGGGCCTTAATTAGAGTCAGGTGGTCACATTAGCTTAATGGCCTCACCTGACTCTTTGCAGGTTAATTGGAGTCAGGTGTTCTCATTAGCCTGGAGCTGCCCTGCTCTGATCAGTCAGGGAACAGTAAACTGTTAATCCAGTGGGCAGTATATCTGCCTTCTGCTATTCTGCTGTACCCAACTGGTCTGGGTCTATCACATACTCTTATTAACAATGCAAGCACAATGAAAGACGGACATGACACTTACCTTAAATGTAGGAGAAAGATAATTTTTCAGAAACCAAAATTTAACAGGTGTCTTGGTATGACGCAGAACGGAAAGCATCATAATTCTGTGGAACGAAAAGTCTATAATAAATAAATAAATATATTCAGGAAATCACATTTCAACCATAACATCAAAAGGGATTTTATAGTTTTAAGACCCATTATATATTAGAAATAAAAACTTGTAGCAAACCTGATTCTATTTATGATTCTTGCTAACACAGTTTAAGCAAGGTTTGACTTCCATGATCATAAACTGCATACTGGCATAGATTTTTCTAGACCGCTTTTAGACAGCTAAGTACTAGCTGTCTAATACCACACTAGCCAAACTGTATTTAAACCACATTAGAAGGAACAGTGTTTAAATAAACATGGGTTTACTAACAGGTTCTACCCTAAGGTACATACATATGTGACTGAAATGGAGCTGCTCTGTAATAATTCAAATACTGTATGTTAACTTGGTTATTGGGATGTTTACTGTACGACTGTATTGGTTTAGTTTAATAGGGACTGTAAGAAAAAATAAGCAGGAAGGAGACAGAATGGCTCAAGATAAGTCACTCTTCACCAAACATTGACAGTGTAAGGGACAGTGCCAGGGCAGAAAAAGGCCTAGCAAAGCAGGAAATCAAAAGAACGGTGGCAGGTTTAAAAGCAATATTCTCAAGAGAGACAGAAGCGTTGCTTGGGGAAACAAGACTGAGGTACATGACAGCCTGCCAGAGGAGTCTGAAGAAATTGGTCCTGCCTAGGTTAGTATCAGAGGATGGTATGCCTCTTGGTAAGAAAGACATGGGTATAAACGGTTTTCTCTAAATGCTTTGTCCCTCCTGCAAAAGAAATACTTTTATTTTAAGAAAGCTGTTTTGAATCATTGTAGTTCACTGGTTACAGATTTTGGGAGGGAAGAACTGCAGGTGTCCAAGCTCAGTCAGATCTGCTAGGTAAGAACAGTTGATCCACAAAGTACTGCAGCCCTGGGACTAGTCTGAGGGCTTGTGCACACCACTTACATCAGTATAACTTATGTTGCTCCAGGATGTGAATAAGCCACCCTCTTAAACAACGGAAGTTACACCAACTTAACTGCAGGTGTGGATAAAGCTATGTTGGCAGGAGAGCTTCTCCTGCTGACATAGCTACTGCCTCTTGTGGAGTTGGCTTTATTATGCTGACTGGAGAGCTCTCAGCATGAGCATTTTCACCATCAGACACACTACAGCAGTGCAGCTGCATTGGTGCAGCTACGCTGCTGTATTGCTTCTAGTGTCGACTAGCCCTAAGAGTGGGAGAATTACAGAATTCCATTCTGTAGGGATGCACTCAGAGAGAGGATACAGCATAGACAATGGCAATAATGGAGAAAGGTAAATAATGGTGTCCCCCAGAGATCTGTACTGGGCCCTATTTAACATATTCATAAACGATCTGGAAAAATGGGTAAACAGTGAGGTGGCAAAATTTGCAGATAATACAAAACTACTCAAGATAGTTAAGTCCCAGGCAGACTGTGACGAGCTACAAAAGGATCTCACAAAACTGGGTGACTGGGCAACAATATGGCAGATGTAATTTAATGTTGATAAATGCAAAGTAATGCACACTGGAAAACATAATCCTAACTATACATATACAATGATGGGGTCTAAATTAGTTGTTACCACTCAAGAAAGAGATCTTGGAGTCATTGTGGATAGTTCTCTGAAATTATCCACTAAATGTGCAGTGGCAGTCAAAAAAGCAAACAGAATGTTGGGAATCATCAAGAAAGGGATATATAAGACAGAATATACCATATTGCCTCTATATAAATCCATGGTACGCCCACACCTTGAATACTGCATGCAGATGTGGTCGCCCCATCTCAAAAAAGATATATTGGAATTGGAAAAGGTTCAGAAAAGGGCAACAAAAATGATTAGGGGAATAGAACAGCTTCCGTATGAGGAGAGAATAAGAAGACTGGGACTTTTCAGCTTGGAAAAGAGTGGGGATATGATAGAGGGGGGATATGATAGAGGTCTATAAAATTATGAGTGGCAGGGCCTGCTTTAAGAAGTTCGGGGCCCGATTCAAATAGTTTCGACGGGGCCTCGGCAGGGATGACTCACCCGGTAGCACTCCGGGTCTTCGCTCCGGGTCTTCCGTGGCACGGTCAGACCTGCGGCCGAAATGCCACCGAAGATCCAGAGTGAGTGAAGGACCCGCCACTGAAATGCCGCCGAAGACCTGGAGCGCTGCCGGGTGAGTAAAAATTAAAAAGGTGCCTAAGTTAGGCGCTTTTCTTTAGGGAGCGGGGCTCTCTTAGGCGCGGGGCCCGATTCGGGAGAATCGGCCTAAAGCCAACCCTGATGAGTGGTTTAGAGAAAGTAAATAAGGAAGTGTTATTTACTCCTTCTCATAATACAAGAACAAGGGGCCACCAAATGAAATTAAGAGGTAGCAGGTTTAAAACAAACAAGAAAGTATTTTTTCACACAACACACTGTCAACCTCTGGAACTCCTTACCAGAGGGTGTTGTGAAGGCCAATACTATAATGGGGTTCAAAAGGGAGCTAGATAGATACATGGAAGATAGGTCCATCAATGGCTATTAGCCAGGATGGGCAGGAATGATGTCTCTAGCCTCTGTTTGCCAGAAGCTGGGATTGGGTGACAGGGGATGGATCACTTGATGATAACCTGTCTGTTCATTCCCTTTGGGGCACCTGCCATTGGCCACTGCCAGAGGACAGGATACTGGGCTTGATGGACCTTTGGTCTGACCCAGAATGGCTGTTCTTATGTTAATCTTGGTCAATTGTTTCAAAAAATCTGTGAACAAAAGCAGACTAAGCAGTCTGACACAAAACAATATAATGATTCCCTTAAAACAATTATGATTTATCAGATCATTAACCTGTGGATACAGTAGTATTAGTATATATAGGGAATGGGCCATCACATGATAGTATGTAGATTTTGGGGCAAATTCAGCCACTATCTAAACAGATGTGACTCCAATGAAGTTGTGGAGTTACTTTGCATACACTAAGGCTGATTTTGGCCTTTTGGTGTTCATATTTATCACATACATTGATGCACGGCATTAAAAAAGGATTTTCTTTAAAAGAGAAAGATATAATATTCTTGAACACACATACATTGGATCAATTAGATCTCTAGTATAATTCAATAGTTGAACCAAAAATAAATTTGATCCTTCCTGTGTACATTTTTTCTATGCCATGTTATTATTCTTACTGTTTTCTTAAAAAGAATAGCCATACTTCCTAAAAACTTTAACTTGTTGATGAACTTTTAGAATATTCCCATTAAATTCCTAAGTTTTCCTTTTTGCTTAAATTACCTTAAAAAGCGTTCATATAAATGGCCTGAAGCAACCGAAAAAATATTTAGAACACCATTTTTCTTCTCTTTTTCTTCTGTTTGAAGATCTGAAAAACTTAAAAATAAATATCTGTTATAGGCTCTGTAACTAGGGAGAAGGACAAAGACTATAAAAGCCACCCAAAAAACTACATTAATAGCAGGGTTATATATTGACAGAATCGTAAGTAACAGTTTCTATACAAACTCAACTCTGCCCCCATCTTTTGCATATGCATCACAATACAGTCTTTAAAATTACATGACCACATTCTATTTTTCCAAAAGGCCCAGTGAATTTTATATTCACTGCACAGTGAATGAGACAGAGTGAGTGTGAATGAGTAATATTTGTTTTTATAATCATTGTTCAGTGAGTGTACCACAGCCGCATTCACTAACCATCATTCATCCAGTCTCCTGGAAGTTCAAATGTGCTCTCCGTTAAAGCTTTTCAAATTTGTATGTATTGTCAAATTACAAGTGAAAATTGCAAACAGAACATTGCCAAGGATAAGATACAAATCTACAGGACCACCGTCTTAGTCTCTACACTACCATATCCACTATGCACCATATACTTGCATTCTGAATGATGAAGACAGGAGTGGGGATGTCCTGTAGAAAGTATAGGCTATGATCATATAATTAGTATTATAAGAGATGCTAACAAAAGGGTAAAATTAAGGTTCAAAGATTCACAGAGTTTAAGACCAGAAGGGACCAACAGATTGAGTCTGACCTCCTACATATTACAGGCAGTTACATTTCACTCAGTTGCCTACATAATAAGTGTAATAACTTATGTCTGACTAAAACATATCTTCCAGAAAGGCATCTAGTTTTGATTTGAAGACACAAAGAGATGGAGAATCCACCACTTCCCTTAGTAGTTTGTTCCAGGGGTTAATCACTCTGTCAAAAATTTCAAATATGAATTTGTCTGGCTTCAGCTTCCAGCTATTGGTTTTTGTTATACCTTTTTTCATTAGATTAAAGAGCTCTTTTGTACCTAGTATTTTCTCTGTATGAAAATACTTATACACTATAATCAAATCATCTTTCAATCTTTTTTTTTGATAAGCTAAGCAGGTTGAACTCTAAATCTCTCATTAAAAGGCATTTTCTCCAGCATTTGAATAATTTTTGTGGCTCTTTTCTGCACCGTCTCCAATTTGTGCAGTCTAGATGAAAATGTCTAAATAGAACTAAAAAGGAAAAAAAAAACAGTTATGGAAAAAATTATTTAGAATGTAGATCCACAATGAGCTTTCATCTAAGGAATATAGCAGGGGAAATACCCATGATAATTTCCCTCTCAGATTTCTGCTGGGAGGAACTTAACCCAATTAACACAACAGAAGGACTCCTCATTTCCAGTTCCCAACTCCACCCCAGGCTGGAGCAGCTGACAGTAGCTATTACATGGAAATTCCTTCTGAGCCCCCTGTGATGTTATATAAATCAAATATAACCATGTAAATAATTGTTGCAACCACTGTTATACAATTGCAACAAATCTTATATGAAGTATGTCATGTAAGGTGTCAATGGAAAAATTATGATTGATTATCCTATTTGTATGCATGTATCATTTTTGTGTCGGAAGTTGTGAATATTGACTATATATCTATGTTTCATATGTGTTTGCTCCTGGGTAACACCCACAAAGGTAGTTTACATCTGATCTAGCCAGCACATTGTGAATGGACTATTCAAGTTGACGGCCCACCAATGAACACAATGAGCCCTGGAAGAAGCTTATCCCCACCTGATGGACATTCCTGTGGACGTTTTAGCCAGAATAATGGGTTCTGGGCCCAGCTATGACACTATGAAGCATGCAAGGGCATGTGACAAGCTCATCTGACGCTGGACTCCATCTTGTGCCTGTACTTTTCCACAAACTGTGCTGGGGACTTTGCTTGGGACAATGAGTTTCCCTCCACATGGGAGAAGCTATAAAAGGCCCTCGAAACATCTCCATTTTGCCTCTTTCCTGCTCTGATCTCTGGACTATGGACTTTAACTAACAGGAGCATTACAACCAATGCACTGAGGACCTTACAATCTTTTGGATGTTACCAGAGACATTATAAGTCAGCAGTTTATGTCATCACTGCTTCAAACCTGACACAAGAACTCTACAATTGTTGTACATACTTGATTCCTTTGACCATGTTAACTCTCTCCTCTTTCTTTTCTCTTACAAATAAATCTTTAGATATTAGATACTAAAAGATTGGCAAAAGCATGATTATGTAAGATCTGAGTTATATATTGACCTGGGTATGTGGCTGGTCCTTCGGGATGAGAAGAACCCTTTGGTTGATAAAACTGGTTTTAAAAACCACTTATCATTAAGTCTAGCATGGCAAACGTCTCTCCCTTTTATCATGTCCTTTCTTCCCTCTTGGCTTTGCCCCCGCCCCCACTTCAGAGGTGAGCATTACCTCATCGTAGTCCCAAACTGACCAAGGGAAGGGGGCAAGTATCAGAGGGGCAGCCCGTGTTAGTCTGGATCTGTAAAAAGCAACAGAGAGTCCTTTGGCACCTTTAAGACTAACAGATGTATTGGAGCATAAGCTTTCGTGGGTGAATGCCCACTTCGTCAGATGCAAGGGAAGGGGGGTGAGAGTCCAACAGATCCTTTGTTGCTGCCTAGGCCAGTGTCCTTTGCTCCTGTGAGGCTGGGCTAGGTTTGTCCCATACATGCCCTGATGAGGTGTGAACTGCCCCTCTGCTCCTCTAGAGTTTTGCCTGGGCTTCTGCTCCTGGAGAGTTTTTGCCTGGGCTTGTTTTAAGCCACGAGGACACATTTTCAGCCTCATAACTATATATACATGAAATTACAACCTATAATGTTACTATAATAACAATGCTCAGTGCATCATAACCCTTCCGAAGACACCCGACATGACAAACTTTGCATTGGATACACAATCATATTATAAGGATGAACATGGGGGTGCAGAGTGTTCCCCCGAGGTACAGAGTGTCACAGTGTCCCTATGGGTTTTCCACTTGAGGTGACTCCAAAGCAATAGCAAAAAGAGGAGAGGCTTTGGAGCTGGAGCCAGTACAGAAGGACTGTCATGGCAACAGCAGCTTTTGATTTAGAGGCACATACCAGAATGCAGTGTTTGAAAAAAATGCATTGATATCCAGGTTGCCGCTTTGCAAATTTCAGCAGTTGGCACATTTTTTTTAATAGTGCCAGGGAGTTAGTTTGGGATTTTGTAGAATGAGCTATTCAAGGAGGCTGAACATTAGCAGCCTGGTAACAAGCCAGAAATCCACTTTGAAAGTCTTTGTGTAGAGATCATGGATCCTTTAAATCTGGTCACAACTGAGATAAAGAGTCCAGAAGACTTTCTAAACAGTCCAAATAGAAGGCTAATGCCCTTCTAATATTGGTGTCGCATTGGGGGGAAAAACACAGGAAGGTGGATAACATGGTTAATGTGGAAATCAGAGAATATTTTAGGTAAAAACTTGGGACATGGGAATAATGATACCTTATTTCTGAAGAGAACTGCAAACGGGTGAGGGGAACTCACCTA
The DNA here is from genome assembly GCF_013100865.1 of Trachemys scripta elegans. NCBI lineage: Eukaryota > Metazoa > Chordata > Testudines > Emydidae > Trachemys > Trachemys scripta. Next base: position 251,900,076 of record NC_048298.1, on the reverse strand, counting down.
TTAATGATCCTAGTTTCCTGACTACACAAGCAGAAAAGATGGCCACTGAGAATGCAGTTTTCATAGATAAGTGCAGCAGAGAAGACTTAACTAGTGGCTCAACATGAGATGAACAAAGACTGAGAATCCTAGCACAGGGGAATGAAAGGCTGTAATAGCTGTCAAATAAAAACTCTGACTGAACTCATGTAAAGATCTGATTTCTTTAAATCCAACAAGCAATCAACAACAGCAAAGAGGGAAGAGTACACCAGTTGTGAAATGTCTTCCAGCTTTGAAGATAAGTATTTCGTATAGACATCTTTCTGTGGTTTAGTAGGATCTCTTGTATCTCTGTCACACAGGAAACCTCTACCCCTGAGAACCACTGAAAACCCAAGCTCTGTGTTGGAGGATGGCCAAGTCCAGATAATGTTCAACTGGAATCCTGAGACAGTGGGTGGGAAATGGTCAATGCTGCAACACTGCAAATGAAGTGAGGTGAATCAGGTAAGGGTACCAGACTTGCCTTGGACAAGTTGATGCAACTAGAATGACTCTAGCTTTGACTTATTTCGTTCAACATCCATTAGAATTAACAGTATCAGAGAATGTGCACAGAGAAAGTCCCTCATCCAAGAATGAGCAAGGTGTCTTCCAAGGACTGATGATCCAGATGCCCCATCAACCTGAATTTCTTGCACTGTCTGTTGGCAGTAGTTGCAAAGAGATCCATTTTCAGAAACCCACAAAGCCAGGAAAATCTGTTTGAGAATCCAAGGATCCAATTCCCATTTGTAATCCTAGGAGAAATGTTTGGTCAGATCACCTGCCATGATGTTCTGCATGCCAGAGAGGTTAAGAGAATACACTACTTCCATAGTTTTATTGTTTCAGCACAAAGAGAGAGGAATCTTGCTTCTCCATGATGATTTACGTAGAACATGCAGGCTATGTTATCTGGCATAACTTTGCTCAGTTAAGGGAAGAAAGTGGATACAGGTGTTCCTGACTGCTCTTAATTCTAGGAGGCTGATGTGTAAGAGAGACTCTTGAGGCAACCATTTGCCTTGGATGAAGCATCCCCCAAGGTGAGCTCCCCATCCCATAAGTGACGCATCTGAAGTTGTGATAATAGGAGGAGGAGGTTAGGTGAAAGGAAATCATTCATGCACTCTGGACAGGTCTTTGCACCAGCTATGTGAGTGTATCACTCGACAAGGGACAGATACCAACTTGTCTAGACTATGTTTATTTAGGATACATACTATTCTGAGACAACTCTGGAAGCAGCAAAGATACAGCCCGGTGTGTTGTGTTATGAAAGATGAAAGTACAAGCTGCCATATGACCCAGCAGTTGGAGGCAACTTCTTGCTGTTGTCTGGGGCCTTATTTGAATCTTGGCAATAAGGCTAGTCAGTGTTGTAAATCTGTCCACAGGGAGGTAAGCTCTACACGTTACAGTATCCAGAGACGATCCTATGAAGTCTATCTGTTCAACTGGAATCAAAATGGACTTTTTGATACTGAACTGAAGTTCTAAGCTGCAGATAAGGACATGGCTGGCTGTATTGCAGCGAGGACTTTGATATACAACCAGCCCTTTAATAGCCAATTGTTGAGATAGAGGAAGATGATTATTCCCTGCCAACCAGGTAAGTGGCTACTATTACCAGGACTTTGGAAAATACTCCTGGGGCAGATGAGAGGTCAAAAGAGAGTATTTGATACATGAAGTGGTGCTGGCCATCTTTGAAATTAAGAAACCTCTTAAGAGGGAGTGATAGCCATACATGATCTGAAGATCGAGGATTGCAAACCAATCCACAGAATCTAATGATAGAATTATAGCTATGATCCTGAATATCTGATTTCACGAAGGTGTTTTGAAGTATGAGATCTAAAACTGATCTTCATCCACCATTCTTTTTTGGAACCAGAAAATACTTGGAATAAAATCCCTTCCCCTCTGTGCTGGACTGGAACTGATTCTACAGCCTCTATGCTTAGAAGAGAGGTAAATGTTTGTGAGAAGAGTCTCTGAGGAGGGATGGGGACAGGAGTGGGATTAGGGGATGGAGGTGAAATGGATGGAGTTGCTTGGTTTTATAATCTTCAAAACCCATTTGTCATATGTACTTTGTTCCCATGAAGCTCAAAAATGGAAGACACTGTCTCCAAAGGGAGGGAGGTGAGTAGTGTGGTATAGCTGAAGATTTCCAAAGTGGGGATGTTCTGGACCTTTGACCACACCATCAAAATTGACATTTAGATGAGATGGGGGGGGGGGGGGGGGGCTGGGTGATGGCAATGGTTGCATTATCAGGCCTTTTCTTTTGATATCTCGGTCTCTTAGGTTGTTCAGCCGGTCTATGAATGTCGGAGAACTGGAACAGATGGCATCTCTGTGTTGGGATCTACTCAATTTTTTATTTGCAGGTGTGTATATACTGACAGACCTGAGTGTGGCCTTCAAATCCTTTACAGTGTGCATGGATTAATCAGTGGACTCACTGAAAAGTTTCAGTCTGTCAAAAGAAGGTCTTCTATGGTATTTTGGACCTTCCTAGAAAATTTCAACTGCTTCAGCCAAGACGTTCGATGCAGGACAGCAGCAGAGATGGAAAGAGCTTCAGTGTCAGCTACCTCTACAGAGGCTCACAACCAAGTGCTTGCTAAGAGATGACTCAGTTATGAACTCAGCCTGGAACTATTCCTAACGTTCCGGGGAAGATGATTAATAAAAGTGTTGAGTTTATTGTAGTTGGTGTGCCATCTTTGCCATCAGAGCTGATAATTCACTATTCTAAACTGGAGGGTTATGGAAGAGTAGTTTTTACATCCAGCAAGGTTGAAGGGCTTCTGGTCTTTATCATATGATATGAGTTAGTATGCTGTTAGTGTTGCCTACTATGCTTACTAACAGCCTCTACAACTAAACAGTTGGGAGGAGGGTGTGAAAATAAAAACTTGTAATTTTTTCTGGAACATAGTACTTTGTATTTGCTTGCATACATTGTAGTTGTTTGTGTCAGACTCCAGCTAGTTTTGGCATGATGCAGTGGAGCCTCATTTACTGGTAAAGCTACAGAACCAGAGGGTGTACTGTGGAGGATGTCCAAGAACTTAAGTTGAGACACTTGCATCTTCTTCAGTGGGATCTGAAGCGAGTCAGCAATCTCTTTCATCAGCTCCTGAAACTGTTTAAAATCATCAGTGTAAGAGGGCAGAGATAGTATCACAGCCTTATCTGGTGGAGATTAAAGTGGACAAGGAGGTGACACCACAAGCTAATCTATTGCTCCTCAAAAGACTTCTCTTCTGGTTGGGGCTCTTGAGGAGGGAGAGATGGAGCAGGAGACTGCCTTTTATGATGATCTTCAAGGAATAGCTAGGAGCCCTTGACATTTGCTGATGACAGGCTACCACCAGTAACAATACAGCCATTGTGGGGAACCATAAGGTAGTGCGGGAGGACTCCAGTGCTGCTCATACCAGTGAGAAGGGGCTAAAGATTGTCTTGCCCATGGGGCTTCTTTCTCAGGTAAGATGTCTAGAAAAATGTCTCTATGGTGGTATGTAGGGAATCCCTGCACAGAAATCTAGGAATCCGAAGAAGAGTCTTCAGCATAGTCTAGAGAAGGAGCAGACACTGAAGGCAAGAATGGTTGTCCATATAGTGCTGATGGTATCAGAGAAAGGTAAGGTCTCTGAGACCCTGCAGAGCTCATCATCAACAATTGTTTGATAACCATTGAAAAAAAGGAAACTATTGCACCTCAGACACTGACAAGTCCTTGGAGAATCTAAGCTCCTGCGATACCAGGTAAATCTCCACCAGGACTGGATGAGGCTCCAGATTAACTGGTGTCGGTACTGAGGATGTTGACAGTAGTATCTTGTGCAGCCAATGGTCCTGGTACTGTGGATGATGCCCTCAGAAATACCGATGTTGCAGCCTGGGTCTGCAGAGGTGGTGATGAAAGTTACAGATTTTCTAGAGTGTTTAGAGTCTCTGCTGGAGCAGTCATGCTTGGAGGGTACCACAGACAACTTCAGTACTGAGGTTTGCATGGTATCACGGGTGCTTTGAGGACCTCAAAATCTTCAGAGAGCTCCTGGTACCAGAGAGAGCTTCCTGGAACCTGAAGTCGCCAAAACAGTCATTCTTGATGGTGACCAAACCTTTTTGAATTAGGCTCTCTATAAGGAGGTCCAGCACTCCCTCCCCATTGGACCTCTACTGGTACCTCTGTGTTCTTATCCCACAAAGATCTAGGTATGGAGGTTGAAGGGGCACTGTGCTCACTTGGAAGCCAATGTTCCAGGTCTGTGTCTGTGGGCTGTATTTGGGCCTCGATCTGAGGGTGGTCAGAGGGAAAGCTCCATCATGAGGAGCCTAAATTTAATCTCTTGTTTTTTTTCAAAATCTGCTTTTAAAAGAAGAGTAGATCTTGCATTTGGCTGGAATGTGGGTGTTTCCCAGATAGTGGATACACCAAGAATGTCCGTCGCTCACTGGTATAGATTCCCAGGCAGCGTTTGAATCATGAGTATTCTGGCACGCCAGGTTGATGACAACCCCCAAAGCAAACCCTTCAGAAAGGGGGGTTGATGGGGAAAGGGAATATAAATCAGAAAACCTCCAATTAACTAAAGAAGTACGATTATCGAAAGAATTAAATAAACTGAACTGGAACTAAGACCTTGAGGCTAAGCTAGAGCAAAGCTGAAATGGGCATGCTAGATGCTCCACCTCACGCTGTCGAGCAGTTGAGAAGAAACCAGGTGAGGTTCACCTGCGCAGTTCTTGGTACCGGGCATGAGGATAGCTAGAGCACATGCATGGGGCAAATGGGCACTGCTACCGAAAAATCTCTGATCAAAAGGTACAAGAGGAATATATGCACCTGCAATGGAGCACCCATAGAGACATTACTCAAAGAAGAATTCTGAATTACTTACATCCTTGTTTTTGGACTTTGCACTTTCAATTTGAGAAAAGCATAGATAATATTATTGAAAAATAATACATTCCTCAGAGTAGATTAATACAATCACAATTGTATCTAAAACATCTAAAATGTATTTTAAAATATCTTAAATATATGCTTTGGGAATTATTTGGGGGAAGTTCTATGGCTTGAGTTATACAGGAGGTTAGACTAGATGATCACACTGGTCCATTCTGGCCTATGAATCACTATATAACTGTAAAACAAATCCAAATTATTTAAATTCAAGCTTTAATATATACCTGGATGAAAAAAATATAGAAACACTCAGTTTTCACAAATTTTGTCTGCTAACAGACATATTATTGCCATATCATAGTCTGCTTTAGGAATTCAATTTGATACGAGTACCGTATTAACAGCTGATTTTTTAATTTCTTTTCCCTAACCCCGATTCCCATAATAAGATTGAGTCTATGCCATAAGGTGGTAGAATGCATATTGGTGGAGCAAACTGGCTGGAGCATCTGGAAAAGGGAATGAAGGGATGAACAAGGAAACAAAATAACTAACAAAATGTTTACCTAATATCACCAAGAATATTTGTTTCTATGCTCATCTCTCTTGTCTATTTGAATTATAAACTCTTTGGGGGTATGGCCTGTCTTTTCTTACGTGTTTGTACAGTCCCTGTCACATTTTGGGAGCTACCACACTAAAAATAATAAACTAATAATTATTATAATCATGCTGTATTGGCACGATCCAAGTGGAAACAAACATCAGTTACCTTGTAATGGATTCCCATGATCCTTTTTCTTCTGTAACCTCAACACTAAGGAGATCTTCACCAATTTTATCAGGTTTTTTTTGTACCTAGTCATTAAAAAAAGTAGCATTCATGTAATTTGGGAGGTTAGCTAGTAAATACAGTAGCTGTAAAATGGACCTCTTGGCCAGATGAACACGTGTCCTAGTTTTCTAATTCAGCAAGTTAATGTTTTAACTGTTTGAAATTACACTGTAACAACATCATTTCATACTATTCAAATGTAAGTATTTTGTACACAGTGTAGACTTAATCAGTCCTGTCCACCTGGATCTTGAACTTTTTTTCCATACTAGCATATATTCTACAATGTTATATATATATACACACATTTCTCTGATTCAGTCCTCTTCCTTTCTTAGATATAACAACAAGGAGTCCTTGTGGCACCTTAGAGACTAACAAATTTATTTGGGCATAAGCTTTTGTGGGCTATAACCCACTTCATCAGATGCATCAGTTTCAACGAGAAACTGCAGAACTGAAATTAATTTGCAAACTTGACACCATCAAATTAGGCCTGAATAAAGACTGGGAGTGGCTGGGTCACTACAAAAAATAATTTCCTCTCTGTTGATACTCACACCTTCTTGTCAACTGTTGGGAATGGGCCACATCCACTATGATTGAATTGGCCTTGTTAGCACTACAAATGTTTTTACTGATAGAGACTAACATGGCTACCCCTCTGAAACCTTTCTTAGATATGTGACCCGTCCTTTCCATGTACTTCATAAAATTTGCTCCAGGCATGCCAGGGAATAGTAACTGATTATGCAACAACTGATTATGCAAGATCATATGGGGATTCACATCCTCAAATCAAAGAGCAGGCTTAAGCACTCTGTGTTTGTATATGTAAAGAGTAACTAATAATACACAAAACTAGTGCCGTCTCCTTTCCATCTTTGCTCATAAAAGCTAGGCTATCAGTATGTGACACAGACCATAGTTAGGGGAAATATGCTGTTGCACTGCCCTTAGAGCAGCCCATGGGGGAGATTGTGATTCAGTGAATCACAAGCTCCCTCTTGGTCTCCCCACTGCTTTGGAGAAGGAGAAAACTGTGACAGATTTGTACCTGTCATAGTGTATGCTCCTCAACGCTCCTTATACCCCCTCTATTCTCTTGTGCCAAAGTCCAAGATTGGCCATGCCATTCAATTGAATTTGCTAGATGGCCTCACTCTCTGAACTTATAGGCATAACATATCTGCAACCCACATAAGTTTTTCAAACACTAAAAGTGTTTGTATGTATGTAATTCTACCCAAATTAATTTAGATTTTTTTTGTATTGTCAAGCTAATGTTATTAGCTTTGTGTCAGTACTGAATCAGTAAAAACCTGTGTTTTTTTAGTTTCTTCACAGCAAGTTTCTCTGAAGATATATCCTAGGTCTGATTTATGATAGCCAAGACTGCAGCCTAATTTAAATTAGATACTATCTGCCACGTTTGATACAACTCTACTTATTTAAATTACTTGGTTACAACAGATAAGGGGACACTAACTTTCCAATTATATCATTTACCTAATTTTGACCCAGATTGTGTATGGAGGCTGAACATGTGAATCTCTTTGTATCTGCATGGTACAGGGTGGGGTCAGCTGCCTGTATGGCATTTTATCCCATTTCCCTCTGATCCTGGAAGCTTACATCCATGGGACTGGGGAGGAAACTCAGAGGAAACATGTATTGTTGCCTCTGCCCTGTAGCTCTGTACCTTTCTCACACTCTGAAGGTCCAAAACTGGGACACACTGTATGAAGAAGACCCAAAAGAAGAAACTAAAAAAATAATAATGCCAGAAAGGTGGGATTCCTTACTCCTTTACAATAGGTAACTCTTCACATAACTTCACTTTCATTATTCTTTATTTCTGATGTAATTTGCAACTACAGAAGCAAAGGGACACCAAATTTTTATGGAATGCAGGTAATTCTGGGACTAAAATGAGTGATATCCTTCAAAATGATGGAAGTTGAAAGGCATGCCTGTGAGGAATGCAAAGTAAAATTAAAAGAGCCAGCATCAGAGATGGAAAAATACTGTAGCAGCTCCAACAGAGCAAAGATATTGGAAATGATAAGGGGATTGGGGTGGAGGGGAGGCAGAGCTGGTGCAGGTGGCTCTGGTTTCCAGTTGACTATAAGGGATCTATTGGTTGTGGGAGCTAAGCCCTCTTGTTTCATTCACCAGGGAGACCAGTCTTGCACCTTCAGAGATGAAAGAATTCATAGGAAATTACATAAGGGAAAACTCAATCTTTCCAGTCACATACACAGGATTTTTCTGTGTAAGGGACAACTTGGGACTTAGACTGAATAGTATAATTTTATTATAAATACTATTGAAAAAAATTACTCTTTCATAAAAGTACCATGATATGGTATATTTTATGGCAATGCAAAAAACAAGCAACAAATTAATTGATGGCATGAATCCACGCATCTGCGGATTTAGTTATCAAAAATCTGAATAGTACAGTCTGACTTTTATCTTGCTATTAAACATAGCCCAAGGCACCTGAGCATTATTAATATGTTTAAAGAAATGATGCACACACAAAATTATCTGCTTACATACTTTGACTTTGAGAATTTTGCTCTTGAAGTTGTTTAATACCACAATAACATCTTCCAGGTGGACTGGAGAATCTGCTCCTTCATGGCTATGAGAAAAAACAACAACAGATATACAAAAGTATACACTCCTTAAAATGTTACATATATTGAGTTTTATTTTTATTTTAGAACTGTTTACATTTGCTGAAGCTAAAAATGTCTGTGTACAGTATGTCCTGCACTAGTTTTCTGATGTCGGAACCTTTCTCAATTTTTCTTTTTCATGGTGCTTAACAGGAATCTCCATACAGTTATAATAAACTGAACGATAGGTTCTTTCACAATAATTGTGCATCATCACTGCATAACACAAGAGCGTCCTCATGACCACGTAAGACTTTGTATTTTCAAATACCAACATTTTCTTTGAAAAGAAGACTGTAAAATGACATATCTTGCCAAACTGAATACCTGAATGTTGAATTTTTATTCCCTTGACTACTATAGAAAAACCTACAAGTTACACTACTTGAAGATTCTTCAGTCATATGAGGATTTAAAACAAAACCTGTATTACATAAATGGGGATATTTATTGAGGTTTAAAGGAATTTCCAGTTTTATTAAGTACTAGGATTAAATATATGATGAAAAATATTAAAAACTATTTTTTGTTAGGTTAGGGACTAGTATCACTGCTTCTTATTAAATGTTGCTCAACACTTCCCTGTAATGGGGCGCACAAGAATTGGTTACTCACTTTATGCAGTAATGGCAGTTCTTCAAGATGTGTCCCTCTATGGGTGCTCCACTATAAGTGCACTTGAGCCCTGTGCATCTTTGATGAGAGATTTTTCATAGTGATGTCCATTTGGCCCGCACATGCATGTTACTCCACCTCATGCTCCAGGCAGTTACTATATAGCACTATACAGACTAACTGTCCTCAGTTCCTTCTCTACCGCAAAGCCCCATGACAGGGAACTCTGAAGCAGAGGGGAGGAGGGTGGGTAGTGGAGCACCCATAGGGACACATATCTTGAAGAACTTCAGTTACTGCACAGAGTGAGTAACCATTTCTTCTTCAAGTAGTGTTCTTATGTGACTACTGAGCAGTTTCCCTTTAAAGAGGAGGGGGCTTTGAGTCTAGTCCAGTATGGAAGAAAGTACCAGCTGAGCCAAACACCGTATTGGAAGCAGAGTCACAGATTATTGCACAGTGTTCGGCGAATGTATGCTTAGAAGTCCAAGTTGCAACTTTGCCGAAACCCCCGCCCCACCCCGAGCGCCGGGCCGCCGAAACCCCCTACCCCGAGCGCTGGGCCGGGCCGCCCAAACCCCCGCTCCCCTCCCCCCGAGCCGCGCCGGGCCACCCAAACCCCCGCCGCGCTGCTCAAACCCCTGTCACCCACCGCACCGCACCGCCCAAACCCCGAGCACCGTGCCGGGCCAACCTCCACCCCCCCCAGCGCCGCGCCGCTGAAACAAAAACAAACAAAAAACCTCGAGCGCTGCCCCACCGAACCAAAAAAACAAAAAACCCCGAGCACCCCCCGCCATCCCAAGATTGGCCGCCCCTTCCCAGGTGCCGCCCCAAGCACGTGCTTGGTCAGCTGCTGCCTGGAGCCGGCCCTGATTCTGGTGGATGACCTGACCTCTATTCTTTATTATTGTGGTGCCTAGGAGTCCCAGTCCCTCATTGGACCAGGATCCCATTGTGCTAGGTGCTGTATAAACCCAGAACAAAAAGATAGTCTCTGCCCCCAATAATTTACACTTACTGAAAATACAGAGGAGGATAAAGAAACTGAGCCAACTAGTAAAAACATGCTGAAAGAAATCAGTCCTTCCAGACCAGGTAAACTATAAGCTTCAGTGACTCCACTGGATGAGATTTTAGAATGGATGATATAAGAAAAAAATTTTATGAATAGAAAAAAACACCAAATCAGTCTGAAATGAAGGTACAAACTCTATCTTCATCCCTCAGTGTCTATCACTCCTCAGAACACAGTCCCGATTAAAAACTGGAGATGTAAGCAGATTTACTAAAAAAACAAACATGATATTGCAACATACATGTTTCTGGCATGCCAGCCAGGAAGAGAAAACTGGGACTTGTAGCATTTATGGAAAAGATATTATCCAAGTTGCTTAACATAAATAGAGATTTAGTGTAATGACACTGAAATATTATCATGAATACAAGAATGTGGGCTGGCTTCATTATCCTCCGTCCCTATTTTCTCACGACTAGTTCCCAATTAACTAATGAAATTCAGGCTCAGCCTAATGAGGATTTTAAGTCTTTGCAAAATGTTACCTCATCCTCCCCACTCTGTGTGGCTAAGCAGTAAAACCTTTAGGTAGTTTGCTCTACTTTTTGGAAAAACCATTTGCTTGAAGAGAAACTCTCACTGATTCTCAACCTTTTAATTTCACCCATTCACACTTCTTTTTCTCCACTGCATTTGCTAATCAGTATTATCATCATTGCTAGCTTTTTGTTCTTATTTGTGTATTGGTTTTGCTTGTTTTCCTTCAGTAAATTCCGTATTTTTGCAAAGACTGTGATACTTTTTTTTTTTTTTTTTTTTTACAAAATAGGTTTGTAAGTTACAACTGTGTTTGCTCAAAAATTAGGTTACTACTTACCCAAATATGTGGTAGATGTCTTCCGATCTTCCTTTGCGTAATCTCAGTGTCCACGCACCTGGATTTGCTTTCAACTGAAAATATCCCTGTGAGCAAAAAGAAACAGTAGCACAGTCTGGTTTTATCAAAACTTTGGAAATGACCACCTTCACATGTAAACACTGATTCTCCAGCATTCAGCACTGTCTGTCATCAAGGCTACTACACATTGTCAGCTGCAATTCTAGCCCTGAAATCAGTACTACGGGAATGCAGTAAAGTGCCTTCTCCTCTTTATGTTCACATCCACAAGCTCTTAGTGATAAGGAGATTTGTTCCTACCTGAATATGGAATTTATATAAAGAATTTTTTTTTCCTTTATGCCGCTTTTCCTGGTGAGGGTCCTGGTGGCAGCAGAGAGAGTAGGCAGGACCAGACCTCCTTTTCCTCCGCAGGTTCCAGATCCTCCTGGGGGATTCCCCGGCGTTCTCAGGCCAGCCGGGAGATATAATACCTCCAGTGTGTCCTGGGTCGGCCTCAGGGCCTCCGCCCATGGAACGTGCCCAGTAGAGTTCCAATGGGGAAGCCTTCCAGGGGGCATCCTTATCAGGTGCCTGAACCACCATAACTGGCTCTTCTCGATCCGGAGGAGTAGCGACTCTATTCCGAGGCCCTCCCGAATAGCCAAGCTCCTCACCCTGTCTTGAAGAGTATGCCCAGCCATCCTGTGGAGAAACCTCATTTCCACTGCTTGTCCCCACGGTCTTGTCCTTTCGGTCATTACCCAAGGTTCATGACCATAAATGTGGATGGGGATGTAGAGCAACTTGTAAACCTCGTCCAAGAATTCAGCTCCCACTTCACCACCACGGATCGGAACAGCCCCCACATCACCCCCACACCAATCTGCTGGTTGATCTCACGCTCCCACTTGCCATCACTCATGAACAAGACAAATAGGTACTTAAACTCATCCACTAAGGACAGCTACTCCCCTCTCACCTGGCGAGAGCAGTCCACTTTCTTCCAAGAAAGGAACATGACCTCTGATTTGGAGGTGCTGATTCTCAACCCAGCCACTTCACACTCAGCAGCAAAACATTCAAGTGAGCGTCGGAGATTTCAGTGTGAAGAAGCAAGAAGGACATCATCATCTGCAAACCGCTGGGATGCCACCTCCGAGTCCCCATACTGGATGCACTCCACAGCTCAGCTGCACCTTGATATCCTGTCCATGAAAATCACGAACAGTAGTGGGGACGAGACCCACCCTTTGGGGAGTTCAATGCCCACCTTGAACAAACTCAACTTAATACCAAGAATACGAATGCAACTCTCACTCCAAGAACAGAGAGACCGGATAGCATGAAAAAGCAGCACCGGCACCTCATACTCCCACGGCACTTCCCACAAGGCATCTCAGGGAATGCAGTCATATTCCTTCTCCAGGTCTACAAAATAAAGGTAAACCGGATTAGCAAATTCCCACAACCACTTGAGTATCTACGAGAGAGCAAAGAGCTGATCCGTTGTTCCATGGCCAGGACTGAATCCACATTGTTCCTCCTGAATCTGAGGTTCTACTAATGGGTGTAACCTTCTCTCTAGCATAGGCTTGGTATAGGCTTTGCTGGGGAGGCTGAGGAGTGTGATCCCCCTATAGTTGGAACACACCCTTTGGTCTCCTTTCTTAAAGATTGGGACCACCACCCTGGTTTGCCAGTCCAGAGGTACTGTACCCACCTTCCACGCAACATTGAAGAGGCGTGTTAACCACGACACTCCAACATTATACAGTGCTTTCAACATCTCTGGGCGAATCTCATCCACAGTTGCTGCCTTACCTCTATGAAGGCACTTTACCAGTGTATCGAGCTCAGCATCAGAAATAGATCCGATCTCACTGGAGGTTTCTGGCGCTGCCTCCTGGAAGGGGGACATGTCCATTGGGTTGAGGAGTTCCTCGAAGTGCTCCCTCCACTTCTCGACAATCTCCTCTGTTGAGGTAAGCGTTTCACCACCCTTGCTGAGTATAGCCTGGGCAACGTTCCACTGATTCCTCCTAAAGCAACGAGGGGTTTGCCAGAACACCTTTGAGGCTGTCCAGTAGTCATTCTCCATGGTCTCTCCAAACTCCTTCCAAGCGTGGGCTTTTGCTTCAGCAACCGCCACAGCCGCAGTCCTCTTAACAGTTGGTACCTCTCAGCTGTATCAGGAGTCCGGTTCATGAGCATTGCTCAGAAGGCCTCCTTCTTCGACTTGACAGCTTCCCTCACCACTGGAGTCCATCAACAGGTCCTAGGGTTGCCACCATGACAGGAACCAACTGCCTTCAGGCCACAGCTTTTTGTGGCTGCCTCAACGATTGAGGCCCTGAATAATGGTCCACTCGGACTCAATGTCCAAGACCTCACCCAGAATGCAGGAGAAGTTCTTCTGGAGGTGGGATTTGAAGTCTTTCTGCACCTCCACCAGATATTCCCAGGTGACTTGCACTGATCATTTGGGCCTCCTGTGTCTATTTGGCCGGCATCCCATGTGTCAGATCCAACTCATCACCAAGTGGTGATCAGCTGCCAGCTCTGCCCTTCTCTTCACTCTTCACTCATACGGCCTTAGGTCCAACGAGATGACTAATTTTTTCCGTTTCTTTCATTTGGGTAAAAAGTACATACGATCCCTCATGCCCATCTACCTAAACCACTTTGAATGGTGGTAATCCTACTATATAAATCTAGTCCCAAATATTTGAGTGAATAATACCATGCCAATCAAACAAAATAAAAATTATTAATGTTTAAGTGCTTCACTTTTTTTTCTAAATATTAAAAAAAGAGTTAGGTTCCACACACCCAAAAACCTCTTTGGTAGCAGGGAAAACAATAAGTAGCACCTTCTGATTATATTTTAATATTGACACACTGCTGGCTGCCATTAAACCTTAGACTTCTGCTAATAGTTAAGGAAACGTAGAAGACTATCCAGGTTACTTAACCATTAACTGGAATTCTTTGAATATATCACTTTCACAGATCCACATTACTGGGATTGAATATCAAGTCAAATGAACACAAAACTGTAAAAAGCAGTTAGTTCACAATGGAGAACCTTGCAGAGACTGCATCTATAAAAGGAGAAATGATGGTCCTATTCTTTAAATTCTGTTCAGAACCAGCACTCCAAAGACAAAAAGAGAGGGTAGTAGAGTTTGAATCTCAGAAGACAATATTCTCAGAGAACTACAATTACTAGTAAGTAAGCAATCTAGTTTTCTCTCCTACAGAAATCGGTCCTACAAATACCCAGTCATGAGCCTTGTCTATACTAAAAAAAAAAAACACACAACACAAAATTGTGGCTAATAATAATATATAATGCCACCATGTGACCTGCACCTGCTCTGAGAAAATCCAAACACTACTCCATCATCACGTCAATGTGGACAGGTGCAGTGAGAGCTTAGACTGCAAGCACAGACATAATAGCAGTAATGGTGCAAACAGTGTTCCCACTAGCATTATTCAGTACACCAGTCACATCTTGCTCTTTCTGTACTCTGCTGTCCTGGGGTTACATTTTTCAAAAGCTCTTCATCTGTACTTACTGGGTTAATACACACCCCTGTATTTCACTGCACACACTTTCTCACCAGGACTCACCTCTTTAAGGTCACTGTGCAACTGAGCTGCTTCTGGAGTATTTCTTAGAAGAACATCATAAGAGCATGTTGTCATACTCATTGGCTCATACTGTCCATGAGAGCATTAAAGAACAAAGGGTAAAATTTTCAAAAGTGCCTAAGTCCCTTAAAATATTACCTAAACACTTAGGAGCCTAAGTCTGGTATGATTAATAGAAGACAACATATGACTCCTAGGAGACTTAGGCTCTTAAGTGCTTAGGTCACTTTTGAAAATGGGATTTAGGCACTTTTGAAAATTTTACCCCCAAACAATGTAATGAAAAGACGCAAACATGAAATTGCTAATTGTGCTTTCCTTAAATACAAATATAACAACAAACACTAATTCTGGTGAGACCAGCATTCCAAGTCCAAAGATAGCAGAAAATGAGCTGAGAGAGCAAGATCTGTGTGTCACCCTTTACAGACATCACCTCTGTGTTATTCAGTATATACATCAAAGCATACAACTCTGAGGCACACTAACTACTTTTAGCAGTCCAGATTTTGCTTGTTGGAAAAGAATACTCGAAGAATGGGTATCTTGAAGAAATTTCATGAAGGAGAATGTTTAAAAAAAAAACAAAAAAAACACACAACTTTTTCCTTAATTAATACCTACCAGATTGGCCATCACAGTGGTGTCAAACATAACAGGATTATTCTTCATGCCTAGAGTGAATTGTAATCCCCGAGGAGGTTGTCCAGTGGTCACATCAAAACAATGTCCTTCAAGTAATAGATATTCCAGTTCATATTCTGCTGTAACAATTCCTTCTATCTGTGGAAATCAACATTTTTATCACTAGAACATCTGGTATTTTGATTTCTCATAATAAAGGAGCATATTACAATGATGGAAATTTTGGTTTTTCGTAATATACCTTCAGTATGAATAGGTTACGTGGATTTAATTCTTTCTTTTTAACATTTTGGGTGAATTTCGTGATTGTGAAAGTTGATGCAGACTAAAGTCCTTTATTCATTCATCAAACAGATATAGTAAAGATTGGTAAGACCGTTGGACCTAAAAGGAATGGGTGTGTGTGTGTGTGTGTGTGTGTGTGTGTGTGAGAGAGAGAGAGAGAGAGAGAGAGAATGAGCATGTATTAAGTGTGTGTGTGTGTGTGTGTGTATATAAATAAAACTTTATTTGGAAACACATTTTACAAATAATATACAGCAAAGCTTCTCACATGGAAGCTGTCCTAGAAGAGAGCTGAATCCCTATCACTTTGGAAGATAAGTTAAGCATAGTTAACAGTTCCTTTTCAACAGTCAGGCTGTCAGACGAAGACCGTCTGGGTCCAGATGGAGGAATGGTCCTTGGTAAAAGGATATCTGGCTTTGCCAGTAGCTGCAATGGTGGTTTCAGCTTTAGCTCTATCAGGTCTGAGAGCCAGGGTCTCCTTGGCCATGCAGAATTAGCACTATTACCCTTGTATCTTGCCATATTTTTGGATCACTTTCTCTATAAGAAGGAAGGGTGGAAACGTGTATACCAGGCCTTGGCACCATCTGTGTGATAGAGCAGCTGTCCCCATAGACCTGAGGTCTGTTTTCCTGGTGAAGTATTTCAGCCACTTTGCATTCTTGCAATTGGTGAACAGGTTGACTGAAGGGACACCAAATGTAGGATGAAGACTTCCTGGTTTAAGCACCATTCTGAGTTGTGGACACTGTGATGGCAAGCCAGTCTACCTTTGGTTCATCTCCCCTTTTATGTGAATTGCCTTTAGGGAAGAGAGAGTCTTTTCTGCTGACTCCTTTATCTCAATTGTGTCTGCATGTAGAGTTATGCTCCTGTCCCGCCTACATATGCAACCATTGTCGTATTATCGGACTGGAATAGGGCATGGTTGCCCTCCAGCTGGCTTCAGAATCTCAGAGGAGCCAGCTTGAACACTCTTAGATCCAAGAGTCTAGTGCTGTGGTTCCTTTCCCCAGCACTCCAGATGCCCTTCACTGTTCTGACATGTTCCCCATTCATTCAGGCTGGAGTTTGTAGTAAGAAACTGAATGTCAGGAAGGCATATGGGGAGACCCTCTTGGACGTTGCCTAGGACCACCCACCATCTCAGCACATCGATGACCTGGTGTGGGACCAATATGTGATCTTCCATGTGCTCCAGGGAGTGGCCCCATACTTTCAGAAGAAAGGCCTGGACGCGATCTTACCCACGGAATGATTCCTATGCATAAGACTAGGAGGCCCAGCAGCTTAAGGCACTGAGCTATGGATGGGCTCTTGCACTTGACCAGCATGGATATCAGATCCTGAATCTTCTAGAATCTGTCAAGTGATGGGCAGATCTGCACTACTGATGTGTCTATCACCACACCGAGTGAAAACCCTTGTCAAAGGAATCAAGGCACTTTTCCTAGTGTTTACAGGTGAGTCATATCATACGCGCATTTAATTTACGCAAATTCAACTATACGTGCTCGGCAAAGAAAAACAACAAGATACCTGTTAATAGTGCGGGCGATTCCACCAAATAAGCATATGCCCCGGAGTGAGCGTGAGATGGGAGAAATGAACCTGCTGTTCCCTTAGTCGGTCTCAGTTCCCGCGTGCCTCTCATAGTGTGAGCATCTCGCCACGCTGAGTGTGATTCTAGTGTTTAAAGATACGTATTTTTCATACAACATGGCCCCTAAATGCAAGCCAACAATCTGGTGCTCAACTGAAGAAACAGCAATCTGTTCCAACGCTGAAGGAAAAACTGGCTAAGTTGGACTTATTGAGAGACAGTATGTCAGTCTCCAACGTGGTGCGTAAATATCGCCACAACGAATCTAGCATCCGTGCCATCAAGATTCGAGAGAGAGAAATTCATCAAGCCGTGGCATCAAGTGCTCCAATAACTGCTAAGGTGATGAGCCAGGTGCGTGATAAGACTTTAGTGAAGACTAAAAAGACATTAAACTTACGGCGGAAGACATGAAGACACCGTAAACGTGTGCCTATCGATGGCAACACGTTGCGAGAAAAGGCTCTTAGCCTCTACGCGCTGTTCAAACCTCCCGCCGAAGAGGGACAGTCTTCTGATGAGAAGGAATTCAAAGCCAGCCAAGGTTGGCTTAACAGTTTTAGGAACCGCTTCAACCTCAAAAATGTGCAGACTACTGGTGAAGTTGCATCTGCCAATGAAGAGGCAGCAAAAGCCTACCCCGAACAATTAAAGAAAATCATACAAGAAAAGGGCTATCTTCCGGAACAAGTTTTTAATGCTGACGAGACTGGGCTCTTCTGGAAAAAAATGCCCAACCGCACTTACATTTTTAAATCAAAAAGACAATCCCCTGGCTTCAAAGCAGCTAAAGGCCGCGTGACTGTGTTGTTTTGTGGCAATGCGGCTGGACATTTAATAAAGCCAGGCTTGCTCTACAAAGGTGCAAATCCCCATGCCCTAAAAGGCAAGAACAAAAATCTCCTGCCTGTGTTCTGGCAATCAAATAAAAAGGCTTGAGTGATGGCAGCATTATTTCTAGATTGGTTCCACAAGTGTTTCACTCTGGAGGTCAAGCGGTACCTGGAAGAGAAAGGACTTGACTTTAAAGTGTTGCTGGACACTCTGCGGCACTCCAGTTTGTACAAAATGACATTGAAGTCGTATTTCTCCCCCCCAATACCACATCCTCCAACCTCTCGACCAAGGCGTGATTCGCTGTTTCAAGGCCACGTACACGAGGCTTACATTCTCACGGATACGTAGCGCAATGGATGCTGATCCCAATCTTAATGTGATGGAGTGTTGGAAGTCCTTCAACATTGCCGATTGCATCACTTATATTAAACAGGCAATGGATGCAATCAAGCCTGAAAAATCAATGCATGTTGGCGAAACCTATGGAAAGAATGTATGAGTGATTTTAAGGGTTTCCTGACCATTGACAAAGAAGTGAAACACATTGTTCAGGTGGCCAGGCAAGTGGGTGGTGATGGCTTCATCGACATCCTTGAGGAAGAAATTGGAGAATTAATTGAGAGCCACAGAGAAACATTGACTAATGAAGAGTTAGAGGAACTGATAAAATCATCTACAGAAGATGAAGATGATGACGATGACCAATAGGAAGAGCCAGCAAGTTGGAATCTTCATAAATTTGCTGAAGTGTTCCAAGCAGCAAAACACTTGAATGACTTAATTTCTGAATACGATCCCTCTATGGAACGAAGCCTCAAAATCACACGTAGTATGACGAACGATTTGAGACCGTATCAAGAAATGTTTGAGCAGCTCAAGAAACAACAGCAACAGTTGCCAATCACCATGTTTTTCAAGGAAAAACAACCAGCAGCAGATGAGCCTACGCAATCAACTTCTTGAGCTGAACCAGAGCCAACCAC
Source organism: Trachemys scripta elegans (assembly GCF_013100865.1). Taxonomy (NCBI): domain Eukaryota; kingdom Metazoa; phylum Chordata; order Testudines; family Emydidae; genus Trachemys; species Trachemys scripta. Next base: position 251,881,074 of record NC_048298.1, on the reverse strand, counting down.
TTTGTCTACGACTCACTCTTCGTCACCCAAGCTCTCCGTCACCTCTGTCTCCTGGATCGACATCAAGCCCTGACAACCCCCTATAATTAAAAATACAGTACTGTAAAATTACATTTTGCATATCTACTCTATTATATACTGTACATTACTGTATACATTATACATATTATTGTACACAGGTGTATATACAAAACCATGTACAATATAGTGTTCTATATGGGCAATTTAAGGGATTTTCAAGGGTAATTTTGACTATACGCAATTTTCGCCTTATGCGCTGACTTTAGAACCTAACCCCTGCGTAAGATGCGACTCCACTGTATTATGAATCAGTACACTTGCATGAGATTCAGAGTCTGGATCATGGCACCGTGAGCCATGGTCTGCGATGGGGCTCTGAATAAGATGTCATCCAGACAGGGATACAGACTAAATTTTCTCTTTTGAAGGGGCGTATAGATCCTCAGTGACCAAGTGTGGCTCTGGAGTCTTTGAGTGTGTGGAGTGACACATCAGTCTTCTCAGCAAACAATGTAGAGCCTTTGAAGGGGAGGTCCTCAACAGCTGTTTGCACCTCTTTCAGGAAGCCTGAAAGATGCAATCACAAAGCTCATCACATCACGACTGCTGTTGAGATGGACCAGGCTGCTGTATCAGCTGCATCAAGCATTGTCTGAAATACTGTTTTGGCCACTAGCTGCCCTTCATTGATAATGGTTCGAAATTGCTCCCGTTGTGATTCCAGGAGATGGTCAATAAAGGTGTTAAGTTTGTTATAGTTCATGTAATCATACTCTGCTGTTAAGGCCTGGTAGTTTGCAATTCTGAATTGCAAAGTAGCAGAAGAGTAGGTCTTTCACCCAAATAAGTCAAGGCATTTTCAATCTGTCATAAAGGGTGGACTTGGAATGATGTTGTCAGCCATGGGAGTTCACTGCATCTATCACGATGAAATTAGGCGGAGGGGGGGAAAAAGAAATTCCATATTCCTGTTTATTGGCCCGACTGCATGTCGGTGTGGCTGATGCTGGCGTTCACCATACAAGCTTAGCTGGGTCCAACAGCACCTCATTGATGGGGAGAGTTATCCTGGAGGAGGAGGATGTATATAAAATATCCAGTAGCTTATGGTGAGTGTCTTTTACTTCCTTGAGAGGTACTTGTATGGTATCTACCACCCTCTTAGTCAGGTCTTGGAAGAGTTTAAAATCATCTGCCAGAGATGGTGGAGGGGGCATTACTGCCTCATCTGGAGAGGAGGAAGAGATTTTAGTTGTGACGGGATCCCTGGGACTGTGGGACTGCTGTGCCCCCTTAACTCTCCAGCCTGGGCTGTCTCTCACAATGCTTTGTTAGTGATAAGCAGCAAACCCCTCCAGGCACCATTATCACTCAGCACAACTGCATATGGAGCCCCACACACAGGTAGATTGTATGAATTCTCCCAGAGCCATTCATAAATCACACAGAGAAAGGCATCAACCAAATCCCCCCAGCTCCGAGCCTTGTATCTCAGGAATATACTGTTTTGCACTGTTCAAGACGAGCAGTGCAAGTTTATTAATTGGCTCACCGCTTCATCAATGAAAAGTGGATATATACCAGACTTTGTAAACCTGAGCAGATTTACCAAACGCTTCAGGCAATCTCACTGGTAAAGATAAACAGTAAAACAAGTTTATTGACTACAAAACATAGATTTTAAGTGATTATAAGTGATAGGCAAAAAGTCAGTGGTTACCAAAATAAAATAAAATATAAACACACTGTCTAAACTCGCCACCCTGTTAGACAAGGCAACATCTAGATTAAGCAGTTTTTCTTATCCCACTCAATATTGCAGTTTATATTACACAGCTTTCACCCTTGAAACCAGGCCAGTCTCCTCTGTTGGAGTCTTCAGTCTTCCGAGTGTCCTTATTGCTTGCAGCATAGGTGGAGGGGAGGAGAAAAGGCCAAGCATGGGACCACTGTGTTCTGTTTTATAAACTTAGTCTATGTGCTTGAAGAACATAAGTCCAGGCATGTCTGGTGGGCACTGCTGAGTTACCAGGCAAGTTTGTGCCTGGTGTGGCCTTGTGCAAGTGGTTCATTGCATTGTAGCTCTCTTGCTGGACAATGACTGGTGATGTCTGTTCAGCACTCACCTGGGCGTTGGTTACCTCCCTTGTCATTGTCTCTAGAGAGCTAGCATCTGGGCGCTACCCAAACACACAGCATATTTTAGTGACAACCATACAACACAATTCTCATAACTTCGTATGCATTAATTATATATTTATTTATTTAGATGTAACAGTGGGTTTAAAAACAACAAGGAGTCTGGTGGCACCTTAAAGACTAACAGATTTATTTGGGCATAAGCTTTCGTGAGTAAAAACCTCACTTCTTCGGATGCATAGAGTGAAAGTGGGTTTAAGCAGATCATAACCTTTCCCATGATTCCTTACAATGCATGCTTTGTATGCAATATCATAATTATATACAAATGATAAATATAGGAGTTACACGGTGCTCCCCCAAGGTTCAGAATGTCACATTAGCATGTGGTGTAACCTCATCCTCTAGTCTCCTTACGAGGTTTTGAAGCTCTAGAGACTGTGGCTGTGGGGGAATGCCTTGCTGAGACCATATTTAGTCATACTATGAGGGTTGAGGTCCAGACCTAGGGTAAGCTTGAGTTGGTAGCAGTAGAAAGCATAGTGAGAGTGATGGGAGAGGACATCCTCCTTGTCACTATCTGACTATCCACTGGAAAATGGTGGAGTTGATATGGATACTGAAGGTGCACTGCTCAGTGCCAGTGGTGATTCCTGGGTTCAAGATGTGCCCAGTACCGATTAGAAGAGACTCTGGTACCGCAGATACCATGAGGTCCTTAGAGAATTTAAATTCCAACAATGCCCAGTGCCGCAGTAATTGGTACTGTCAGTGGTTACCGATATTGAGCTGGCAGTATCGAGCTAGCTGGTGATGTTGGTGGCACTGAGCAGTTCGATGATGGTTGCTTCACAGTCATTGGCACTGAGGGTGTCCGTACTGATGTTGTCTTCTGGGAGGCGGCACCATCTCCAATCTTGTCCCTGACTGGCGTTACCGCTGCTTTGGTGCCTGTGCCCATAGCATCCTTACGTGTACCAGTGGTATCTGTCGCACTGGACCCACATGATCTGTGGGTACTGTGCTTACATGCCTTTGGTGCCATCGGTACTAAAGAGACTGAACATGCTGGGGATCTCCTCTGGCTGATTTGGGGTTCACTATGAGGGCTCGAAGATCTCTTTTTGGAAGTCTTATGTGGGGAGTCCGAGTATTTATTCCTTGGTTCACTGGCGTTGGAGTGGAAGGCTACAGAAAGACTCACGTTGCCTGGGAGACTCTGGGTGCATGTCAGTCACAGTCTGAAGAGCTCCCTCCATGAGTAGCAGCTTTAGTTTCAGTTCCTGTTTTTTTTGGGATCTGGTTTTAGATGCTGACAGAAAGTACACTTCTGTGGAATGTGGGCCTCCCCGAGGCAATGGACACAGAGTGAATGTCTGTCCGTTACCAGAATGGACTCCTTGCCTGAGAAGCACCACTTAAACCTGGGCAAACTGGACATGCCCCTTACTTAGGGGGATGGACAATCACCCATATAGGGGAAAAAGGGGGTAAAGCAAAAACATTTTTTTTAAAAGGGGGAAGAGAAAAAAAACTCTTTGAGACTGAAAAGAAAAATACTAAAACTAGTTAAGAACAAATTTCTAAAGAGTCAAGTATCTGTGAATGGATTGCTAATTGCTCCATCTCTGGCCGAGGTGGTTGAGACGGTACTGAAGGTGGTTTGCCCATGCAACGCTAGTCTCGAGGCAGCACAGGAGGAGGGGACAACACATGTGTGGGCCCAATGGACACTGCTACCATAGATTTCTGATCAGAAACACAGGGACACACGTACACCTACAGTGGAGCACCCATAAAGACACTATTCAAAGAAGAATTTCTTAATTGCTTTATAGTTATTTTGGCTAATAAAAACCTCATATATTTTGATTAATTCTCTAGTCTGTACTTTAACTAAGGAACACAGATACACAGAACAATGACAAAAGTACACGAGGTAATTGGTTAATTAAATGAGTTAATCAATATATGTTTTATATCCTACCTTTCTCACGGGCATTTGGTTATAATAAGATAAGTCATAGGTTTCTTTTTGTTACAACTATTAAAGGAGAGAGTTTCACATCCTATGGAGTACAAGAGTTAATTAAAATGCATTATAACCTGACTGACCTGCCTTTCCATTAAAATGCTTAGTGGAACCCAGTTCTTGCAAAACAGAAGTTTTGCTTCTTTGTACCAGTGACTTTGAAAATTCTGTTTTATGATCTAAGCCAGGGATCGGCAACCTTTGGCACGTGGCCCGCTAGGGTAAGCACCCTGGCGGGTCGGGCCGGTTTGTTTACCTGCCGTGTCCGCAGATTCGGCCGATCGCAGCTCCCACAGGCTGCGGTTCTCCGCTCCAGGCCAATGGGAGCAGCAGGAAGCGGCAGCCAGCACATCCCTCGGTACGCACCGCTTCCCGCCGCCCCCATTGGTCTGGGACAGCGAACTGCAGCCAGTGGGAGCCACAATCAGCCAAAGCTGTGGACGTGGCAGGTAAACAAATCGGCCCAGTCCACCAGGGTGCTTACCCTGGTGAGCCACGGGCCAAAAGTCGCCGATCCCTGATCTAAGCAGTCATCATTCCAATATGATGATTTAAAATGGGTTGTCACAATCAATCTTTATATTCTATTGTATTTAAATCCCAAAACATTAAACATAGGAACATAAATGGAAAATATTACTTTCCCTATGAGCAAGTAACTCATCTTGTGCCATAACATAAGTTCTTTGAGATGTGTGTCCCTGTGGGTGCACCACTTTAGATGTTCATGTGCCCCCCTGATCATAATTGGAGATTTATGGTAGCAGTGCCCGGCTGGGTCGCACATGTGCGGTCCACATCTCACACTGCTTCTGGCGGTTCTATGGCGCTGTGTGACCAACGACCCCTCTGTTTCTTCTCTACTGCAGAGCATTAGTGTGAAAATCTGAAGTAGAGGGGAGGAGGGAGGGTAGTGGAGAACCCACAGGTGAAGAACCTACATCTTGAAGAACCTACATTGCTGCACAAGGTGAGTAACTTGCTCTTCTTCTTCAAGTGATGGTCCTGTGGGTTCTCTACTTTAGGTGACTTCAGAGCAGTGCCCTGTGGTGAAAGTAGTGGGCTTAGGAGTTTAAGTCATAGCAAATGAAAGTACAGTGAGTCCGAACAGGGCATTGGAGATTGCATGTTGTTCTAATGTGTAATGTTGAGTAAATGTATGGGCTGAGGCCCAGGTTGCAGCCCTACAAATTTCTGTAACAGGAAGATTACTAAGGAATGCCATGGAGGCGGATAAGGCTCTCGTGGAATATGTGTGAATCCCCTCAGGCGGTTGCCGGTCATGTTGATGGTAGCACAGTTTGATGCAATCCAAAATCTATTTGGATAACCTCTGTTTGGATATGGCATTCCCTTTGGATCGTTTGGTGATTGAGACAAACAATTTTGGAGACTTACAAAATTATTTTGTTTTGTCTATGTCAGGGGTTCTCAAACTTCATTGCATCGCGATCCCCTTCTGACAAGAAAAATTACTACACGACCCCAGGAGAAGGGACTGAAGCCTGAGACTTCCCAAGCCTCACTGCACTGCATTGGGGTCAAAGCGAAAGCCCCACTGCCCAGGGTAGGGGGCCAAAGCAGAAGCCCAAAGGCTTCAGCCCCAGGTGGGGGGCCTGTAACATGAGCCCCACCATGTGGGGGAGGGGAGCTCGGACTTCGGCTTCGGCCCCAGCAAGTCTAATGCCAACCTTGGCAACCCCATTAAAATGGGGTCGCAACCCACTTTGGAGTCCTGACCCACAGTTTGAGAACCGCTGATCTATGTTCTCCATAAATCCAGGGTCTGTAGTCTGGACTGCCATCTATCCTCATGAGGTTTGGGGCAAAATGTTGGTAGGTAGATAGGTTGATTGAGGTGAAATGATGAGGTGACTTTAGACAAAAACTTAGGACGTGGCCCCAGGAAAACTTTTTCTTTGAAAAAGATCGTGTATGGTGGGCCTGCCATGAGCGTGCCCAATTCTCCCACCTGTCTGGCAGATGTAATCACCACAAGGAATACTACTTTCATAGAAAGATGCAATAAGGAGTATGTCGTTCTGGATTCAAATGGAGGGCCGGTGAGGATTCTAAGGACTAGGTTGGGGTCCCATGGTGGTGTAGGGTTTCTCACCTCAGGGTAAAGACTGTTGAGGGTTTGGAGGAACCTTTTGGCGAATGGGTGAGTGAATATGGATAATTCGTCTTCTTTGTGGTGAAATGCTGTGATAGTGGAGAGATGCACCCTAATCAAGGTCATGGAAAGGCTTGATTTTTTAAGTTGTAATAAGTAGTCCAGTATTAGGAGTAAAGGGGGTAAGATTGCTGCAATTTGTTTGTGTTGGCTCTCTGCATCAAATTGTTTCCATTTGTGCAGGTAGATGGCATGAGTTTTTGTTTGGTGGCTATGTAGCAAAATGTTTTGTACTTCATTTGAACATGTTATTTCAGATCTCTTGAGCCATGGAGTAGCCACGCTTTGAGATGGAGTCTTTAAGAATCTGGATGAAGAATGTGACCGGAGTCCTGCGACAGAAGATGCAAGAGCATACATGGTGGGCATACTGATAGCTTGAGAAGGTAAGGGTACCAGGTTTGGTGAGGCCACATGGGGGCTATTAGAATTACCCTGGGGTTGTCCTGTCTGATTTTGTAGCTCACCTGAGCTAGGAGAGGGGTGGGCGGGAAACACATATAGGAGAGGAGCGCTCTACTTCACAAGAAAGACATCGCCTAGAGAGTGGCGACCAAGTCCTGCCCTGGAGCAGAACTGTGGGCATTTGGTGTTTTGTGCCACTGCAAGCAAGTCTATCGTTGGGAATCCCCAATGCTTGAAAATGTTTCAAAGCATGTGGGTGTCCAATTCCTATTTGGGGTCCTGGGAGAAATTCCTGCTTAATGTATTTGCTGTGGTGTTCTGGCAGCCAATTATGTATTGTGCTGTAATGTGGATATTGTGTCTGATGCACCACTGCCACTGTCTCACGGCTTTTACGCATAGGGAGTTTGATCATGCTTCCCCTTGTTTGTTTATATAAAACATGCAAGCCACATTGTCTGTGAGGATCTGTATCATCTTGCCTTTTATGATCAGTAAGAAATGGGAGCAAGCGTTGCAAACTGCTCTTAGTTCTAAAAGATTTATGTGCAGAAGAGTTTCCGCAGGGGACCAGCGCCCTGGATAGAGTGTTGGCGTAGGTGTGCTCCCCAACCCAGAAGTGAAGCATCTGTTGTGATGGTCATCATTGGGAGAGTTTGTGTGAAAGGCACCCCTTCACAGATGTTGTCTAGTTGTGTCCACCAGAGAAGGGAGTCTTTTATCTTGTTTGATATTGCAAAGCGCTTGTGGGACGTAAGCTGAGAGGAGTCAGGCTTGTAGGCACCACATATGGAGTCTTGCATGCTGACAACATGCTTGGTGGAGGCCATATGGCCTCGTAGTTGCAGGAACATCCTGGCGGTGACTTGTGAACTGATTTGTACTGTGGAAATCAGGTTGGTTAAGGTGAGGAATTGTCATGGAAGAGAGGCTGTCGCCCCAGGAGAACTGAGGTAGGCTCCAATAAATTCTATTTTTTGTACTGGTGTCAGTGTAGATTTTTGTGCATTTATTTGGAGGCCTAACCTCTTAAAGAGTGCAAGTGTCTGTTCTGTGGACTCTAGAGCCGCTTGTTTTGTCAGTGCTTTCAGCAGACAATTGTTTAAGTATGGAAATACCATAATTCCTTTTCTGCATAGGTAGGCAGCCACAACGGCAAGGACATTCAAAAAAATTCGAGGAGCACTGGATAGGCCAAAAGGTAGGACCTTGTATTGCAAATGGTTCTGTCCTATTGCTTATCGGAGAAATCGCCAATGCGAGGGATAGATGATTATATGAAAATATGCATCTTGGAAGTTGCGGGCCGAGAACCAGTCCCCCCTTTCTAGCATTGGGATTATGGTGGTTAGTGTGGCCATCTTGAAGTATTGTGTTTTTACGAACTCATTGAGACCTTGGAGATCGAGAATGGGTCTTCATCCTCCTGTTTTTTTCTGCATGAGAAAATAATGCAAGTAGAAGCCCTTCCCTCTGTATTTTGTGGGTAGCAGTTCTACTGCTCCTAGATTTATGAAATGGGCTACCTCCTGTCACAGTAGATGTTTGTGAGAGGGGTCCCCTGAAGATGGACGGGGAGGGAGGGTGGACAGGGGGGATGAAAGTAAATGGGATGGAATATCCTATCTTGATTATCTCCAATACCCATCTGTCTTTTGTGGTGGACTGCCCAACTGGGTAAAATGGGATAAGATTGTCTGAAAATGTCTGAGAGATGGAAATGAGTTCCAGCATTGAAGGATGTGGCGTACTCGAGCTCTCAACCAATACATCAAACTTGCTGTCTGGAGGATGGTTGGTGGGACGTGGCAGCTTGAAGTGGAGGCTGTCGTCTTCTTGAAGACCTCTGTTTATGTCCCTGAGGTTTGTACTGCCTGTTTGATTGTGTATATGGTGTAGATCAGAATCTTTGTGGGTTGTAATATTTGCTGTCTTCTCTTGTTCCTAGGGGTATAAATACCCAGGGCTTTCAGTGTTGTCCTTGACAGTGAGTAGAGACTCATCAGCTTTGGCCACAAAGAGTTTGGGTCCATCAAACAGAAGATCTTGAATAGTCGATTGCACCTTTCTGGGAATGCCAGAGAGATGCAACCAAGAAGCTCTCCTCATGACTACTGCAGTAGCCTTAGAGCATGCTGCAGTGTCTGCAGAATCCAAGGCAGCCTGCAATGCTGTTCTGGCAATCAGTTGTCCCTCAGAGGTGAGTGATCTGAACTGTTCTTTTTTCTCCGCAGGGAGAAATTCAATAAAATCTGTTAATTTTACATAATTCATATGGTTATATTTTGCAAGTAGTGCTTCATAGTTGTCCATTTGAAGATGGAGAGTCGCCGAAGAATAAGCCTTATACGGCCAAAGAGGTCAAGCCTCTTCCAGTCTTTGTCATATGATGTATTTTGGGGGAATGGCTGTCTGCCCCATTTGTGGACCGCATCAACAACCAAAGAATTTGGTGTGGGGTGGGAAGAGAGGAAATCTATGCCCCTTGATGGCACATAGTATTTTCTGTCAGACCTCTGACAAGTTGGTGGAATCATTGCAGGGGTCTGCCAAATCAACCTAACCGGTTCCATGATGGCATCATTCATGGGTAGGGCGATTTCAGATGAAGTCAATGTCTGTAGTATGTCGAGAAGCTTGTGTTGTGCTTCTTGGACTTCTTCTAGGGAGATGTCCAAGGAACTTGTGACCCTCCTATAGAGGTCTTGAAATTGTTTAAAGTTGTCCTCAACATTGGGAGGAGGGGCATGATGGTGTCAACAGGAGAAGATGAAGAGAAGTGGATGGTAGGTTTAACTTCCTGGTCAGAGGGTTCTTTCTATTCTGCAGGGGACTGAGACAGTCCCAGTACCAACAGCGATGGTGATTCATGTGTGCTCTCCCGGGGTGGGCTGGGAGGTTTGCAGTGGTAACAGGGATGTGTCATCCATGGGGTCCAATACAGCCACTGTGGCAGATGACAAGGGTGTTATCCATTGATACCTGTACCACTGACGTTCTTTGGCCTCAGTATGATAACCTCTGTGTGACGGGGCATGCCCAGCCAGATCGTGAATGGGAGAAGAGTGGTGAGAGGAATAAATCTCCCTGTCATCATCATCCTCGTTGCTCGAAAGAGGGGAGGTTGAGTGAGGTGGAATGGAAAGGTGACTCGGAATTGATCAAGCTGAGGTGATGTCGGTGCCAAAGATAGGCAATTCAGGCATTGAGGATATTGCCAAAACCTTTTGTAGCAAGAATTGACTCAGTATCGCCAGTGCCACTGAGGTCGTAGCAGACGGTGCTGCTGATCGTGAGGTCGATGTTGGTACAGGAGTGTGCGTAGGTTGTAGTAGTTCGCTGGTAGGTGGCAGCCTGGATTGCAGTTGCAGGGAGCTGCTGGGTGCTTGGTGTCTATTCAGCTCCGGCGGTGCCAAGGCATGGGGTTTCATTTTCCCCTTACTGCCTGTGTCAGAGCTGGCTCATTTAGAGTCCTTAGCTCTCATGGTACCCATGTTACCGGAGGGTGCTGCTACCTCAGTTGTAGAGACTGACGGTGTGGTCAGTACCGACTGAGAATGCCGGTATGGGGAACACCTTTTCTTGGCCATTTCCCATGTTGGTGAAGCCGCAGGATGCTTTTTAGCCACCTTTACAGTTGGATGGTCTGCTGTCTGAGCCTTAGAAGAAGAGCCTCTATCAGAAGCTGCCATAAGTGACTTCTATCCCTAAGGGGTTCTTGCTTCTGGCTCAGACACCAGCCTAAGGGACTTCTCCATTAAGAGCAATTTCAGTTATAAGTCCCTGGCTTTTCTGGTCCTGGCTTTTAACTTATGACAGTGTGGACACTTTTGCAGAATGCGTGTCTCACCTAGGCTGGGGACACACAGAGTCTCTGTCCGACACTGGTATTGACATCCTACGAGTGAGGCAGCGTTTGAAGCCCAGGGAATCAGGCATGCTCCTGTGGAGAGAATTTTGTCCCCCCCACGGTTCAATTAAAACCTATTTCTAATCAAGAAAAAAAAACAGATTTTTTTTTTTAAGAATAGATGGGGACAAACAAACGAAAAGGGCTGACTATTAATAAAACTAGAACTAACTGGAGATATTCTTTGCTAAGTAAGCTTTGAGGTGCAGCTAAATGTTCCAACTTGTAGCCAAAGGCAGTAGAGAAGGAACTGGGGGGGGGGAGGGGGTTGGTCGCACAGCGCCAGATAACAACCTGAAGCGGCGCGAGATGGGACCGCACACATGCGACGCAACCGGGCACTGCTACCATACATCACTGATTACAAGTGCAGGGGCGCACAAACACCTAAAGTGGAGCACCCACAGGGACATCACTCAAGGAAGAATCTACAGTTTATTTTGAAAAAAAAATTGTGGTGAATACTGCTGGACAATATAAAATGTGGTAGACGTTACTCTTCCAAATATGTTTACAAATGAATACTCAACACCTCAAGTTTCAAGCCAAGTTAAAAGGAAATGAGAAACAATTTAAATATTATGCATGTGTATTACTAAATTCTACAGATAATAGAGATTAAAGCAGTGATTTCATGGAACAGTGCAACTGGAAAGTTGGAAGCAGAGAGAGTGTGAATTAAACAGTCTCTATTAATGTGGGATATATGAAAACATCTTATAATCCACAGGTGAAACTGATAAAACTCAAATCCTGCAATAGTACACAATTATGAGAACAAAGAACAAAACGTGGAAGATCCTGAATAGACTGGAAAATTCAAAATCCAGTTATTGCCAGATGATGAATACTCAATAAAAGGAAAGGAAAGGCTACAATATGGAATGCCTTCTTCACTGTTTCAATCCTAACTCAAGAAGATATGCACTTTCATAAATACACTATTGTTTCAATGTATAAAAGTAACTGTCTGTATTGCTATTATACACTAATAATTTTGCTATTTTTGTATAATTTATTGCTTAATGCTTAGGGTTTTGTTTATTTTATAAAAAAAGAAGGCTGCTGAGAGATTTTGACAGGAGAAGATGGGATTTAAAAGGGGGGAAGATTAACAAAATAATTCACTGAAATATTAAGCATTTATGCAATATTATTATTGGGTTCTGCTTATATGATCCAGCTATAGCTTTCAGAGGTGTTCAGAAATTACTACTTACATCCTGTAAATGAATGTTATCGAGATCATAAGAACTGTTTACTGCTTCAACCAACCAGCTTTCAGGAATGATCATGTTCAGAGTCAAAAGTAGTGTTTCTGGCATTTCTAGGAACTTTGCCACAGGTCCAGAAGGAAAGAGATTATTAGCCCCAGAGGTCAGTTCTGGCTCCAGAACAAAACGATAAAAGCTGTTGAAAATAAGTACATCAAAAGATTACATATTATACAATATGCAGGCTGAGCTTTAAGTACAAGAAAGTTCTTGTAAAAAAAACATGTTATAACACAGTGAACATTCTGAATCCATTTAATTTATGAACAATGATTGTGGGTATGGCAGCTCCATGTAGAAATTAATGGAGAAATCCCATCTCCTAGAACTAGAAGAGACCTTGAAAGGTCATCGAGTCCAGCCCCCTGCCTTCACTAGCAGGACCAAGTACTGATTTTTCCCCAGATCCCTAAATGGCCCCCTCAAGGATTGAACTCACAACCCCTGGGTTTAGCGGGCCAATGCTCAAACCACTGAGCTATCCCATGTACCTGTGAGATGTGTTCATGTAATACCTACCGTTTAACACATCGGCTAAAGAGTAAGCATGGGAGGAATACTTTTCCTCTCACTCATTCTGGCTTGGGAGAGAGAAGATCGCCCTCCTTACACACGCTCAGTGGTTGGTAAAGTGATAACCCAAGACAGGGAATCTGAAGTGGGAGCAGCAGGAGTAGTCTGGCTGTGGAATTTCTTGGCCTCCCAGAATACCTGCCAGTAGGTGAAGCAGCAGCAGCACTTGACAGAAGAAGAGAATCTCCAAGGAAGACATCCTTGTCACTAGCTCCAACAGAAGAAGGGGTACAGACGAGAGGAGAGACATCTCCCATCCTATCAACTACAGTCCAGAAAAAACAGATCCCAGGAGCAACAAAATGGCCCTGTTGGCTTTCTTTCCCCTGCTGTTACTCCAGAAAAGGAGGATAACAGAGAAGAGAAGAACAGAACAAGGAAATGAAAAAAACTAGAGGTAGTGGACAAATTGGAGATTTCTATGGAGGAAGGGGGAAATTTTATTACTGGGAAAAGTAGAAAACGAAGAAAAAAAGGCAGGCAGGCGGACTGGAAAAAGTAGTATCATAAAGGAAGGAAAAGAAGTATGTGAGACTTAGTAGGTCAAAGATATTTAAATTTTTGTATATAAAGTCTGGTGCCAAAATAATGCAATCAAATACTCATTAATGTTGGTTTCAGCTGTCAGGATTGGGACAGGTGAAATGGAACTTGGGAGGCCAGATTTGAGATGGAAGACAAACACGGGATACCAGGATTCTTATGAGTAGGAGAGGGGCTAATGAGTTGTTGTTTGAGATGTTGGGGCCCTACTGATTTTGATGGCTTTGGTGCATTTTTAAAATATATATTTAATAGAACATAACTTGCCTCTACCAAATTACAATTACATATTTAGTAATTTTTTGGAAGGGGGGAAAGGGGAGAAGAAGAGGGCAAGCATAAACAATATATTTCCCAAACTATCTTAAAGTTTTCTAGAATGCCCTTCATCTCAGGCCTCCAGAGGAGTTGTTCCAACTGTAGAAGCTCCCCAGTAACTGATTATTAGTATTAAGACAACAACTTGACATAATATATTGATTAGTCCCAAAACAATTATATGTCTGATTTTCCCTTTAGAGAAAAAAATCAATTTGTATTCTGGTCATTTACCAGATTACCAGGGTGGGTTGAAGGAGGAGAGAAGATATTAACAGAAAGAAAATTAACAGGTATGAAATTTCTCATTCTGTTGCCCTGCTTATCTCCTCATTCATCTCTAGTGGGAAGTATCAAGCAGTGATAACACAAATTGAAAACTGTCATAAATATAAAGGGAAGGGTAACCACCTTCCTGTATACAGTACTATAAAATCCCTCCTGGCCTTCTTACCTGTAAAGGGTTAAGAAGCTCAATTAACTTGGCTGACACCTGATCCAAAGGACCAATAAAGGGACAAGATACTTTCAAATCTGGGAGGGCGTGGGGGGGAAGGAGGGAAAGGCGTTGTTCTGTCTGTTCCGTGTGGCTCTTGCCGGAGACAGATCAAGAAAACAAGCAATCCAACTCCTATAGAATTAGTAAGTACTAGCAAGTGAATGCGTTAGCTTACTTTTATTTTGGCTTGTGATTTTCTCTGTGCTGAGAGGAAGGTGTATTCCTGGTTTTCTTTTTGTAACTTTAAGGTTTTGTTCAGAGGAAAATCCTCTGTGTTTTGAATCTGATTGCCCTGTGAGATTATCTTCCATTCTAATTTTACAGAGGTGCTTCTTTTACCTTTTTTCTTTCTAATAAAATTCTGGTTTTTTTTAAGAATCTGATTGGGTTTTTTAGTGTCCTAAAAAACCCAAGGTTGGTCTGTGCTCATCTTGTTTATTCTCAAGCCTCCCCAGGAAAGGGGGTGTAGGGCTTGGGGGGAGATAGGGCTCCAAGTGGCCCTCCATAAATGTTTGTTTGAATCACTTGGTGGTGGCAGTGTTTACCTAATCCAAGATACAAGGGAGAATTGTGCCTTGGGGAAGTTTTAACCTAAGCTGGTAGAAATAAGCTTAGGGGGTCTTCATGCAGGTCCCCACATCTGTACCCTAAAGTTCAGAGTGGGGAGGGAACCCTGACACAAACAAACTCCATAAAGAAACTGGCGATATACAGGTATCTTTTTAAATTATGCTATGGGGAAGCAAGCAGAGCATATCTTTAAATCCTTTGGCTTTGCTGAAGACAGTCACAAAGCTGACTAGGAAAGGGTTCTGGCTATGTTTGATTAATATTTTATATCCCAGAGAAATACGGTTTATGAAAGAGCATGTTTTCACCAGAGAACTGAAGAACTAGGGGAGAACGCTGAACATTTTATAAGAGCTCTGTGTGCATTGGCTGAAACCATGATTTTGGGAACGCAAAACATGAAAGTATCAAAGACAGGCTGATTATTGGGTTAACTGATAAAAACCTTTCACAGCAGCTACAACTGAAGACAGATTTAATTCTAGCCACAGCTATACAGGCAGCAAAAGCAGTCAGAATTAGTCAAATAGAACAAAAGGCAGGAGCACCTTGAAAAACCTGAAACTAGCTTAGAAGCTTGAGAAACTTGAGTAATAGACACTTGAGTATTAAAAGTCGTTATCATAAAACCCTTAAGGAAAGGAGAGAGAACTCCCAGGCTTAGAGGGACAAATTCAGCCTACATGCACAAGGTATGGAAAAAGCCATATCCCAGGATATGATGAATCTCCAGCCAGAGGCACACGGTGTAATAAATCCATGAGATATGGAAATTTTGCAGTTGTTTGCCACACCAAACAGTAAGGGAGTTGGACTCATATTACAGACAAGCAGATCCTAGAAACAATGGCTCTTATCACTTATGATGATCTAGAACCTGCCTAGAGAGTGAAAATGAATATTCATGGACAGACTATTGAGTTTAAAACTGACTCAGGAGTTGACATCTCAAAAGGGACTTACAATCACCTTCAACCTCTCCCAGAGATGAAGTCATCTGACACAGCTAGTTTTGACTAGCTCTGGAGGTATTCTGAACTGCATGGGCCAGTTCAGAACTTACGAAGACAAAAGCTATGCATTCTGAGTGTGTGAGATCAGAGGACCACAGACCAACAGCCCTTTCAGCTGTAGTGTAGCAGCCATGATGGACCTAGTAAGAAAGATGGAAGAACTTGATGGAATATTTGGTAATACTGAACTTTTGCAAGGAGATCCAATACAAATAATCTTAAAAGACAATGCTGAACTATATACAGAAGAACCTCAGAGTTATGAACACCTCAGGAATGGAGGTTGTTCATAACTCTGAACAAAACGTTATGGTTATTCTTTCAAAAGTTTACAACTGAACATTGACTTAATACGGCTTTGAAACTTCACTATGCAGAAGAAAAATGCTGCTTTTAACATCTTAATTTAAATGAAACAAGTATAGAAACAGTTTCTCTACTTGTCAAATCTTTCTTTTTAAAATTTCCCTTTTTTTAGTAGTTTAACATGGTACTGAACTGTATTTGCTTTCTTTATTTGTCTCTGCTGATGATGATTGTGTACTTCTGATTCCAAATGAGGTGTATGGTTGACTGATTTGTTCATAACTCTGACGTTCTATAATAGTGTACACATACATCTTGCATGATTCCTATCCCGTTACTTTACATAGTGGAAACTGACTTAAAGAGAATGGAGCATAATCGAGAAAATTACTGCGCCAACAGCAAGATGTGCCTCAATAGCACTAGTTATGAAGAAAAATGGAAAAATACAAATCTGTGCAGGTCTTAAAAGATCTAAGAAAAATATATCCTCCCAATACTGGATGACTTCCTCCCAGTAGTGAAAGGAGCTACGGTATTCTCCAAGATGGATGCCTTGAGCAGATTCTCACAAATTAAAGAAAATACTAAACTGACTACATTTATCACACCCTTTGGGAGATTTTGCTTTTGAAGATTACCAGTACACTTAAAATTTTCAAGAAAAAGATTACAGAACCATTAATGAACCCAAATGCAGTTGTTGGTAGGTAGGTATTCTGATATATAATTCTTCAATGGAAAAACACAACAAAACCCTCAACGAGTCCTAAACCCAGTCAGTCAGTCTGGACTGATGCTAAGCAAGGAAAATGTATTTTCTGCTTACCCCATATCAAGTTTTTGGGACAAATGATAAACAAAGATGGAATGAGTTCTAGTCCTGAGAAAGTAAAAATTTGAGAATTGAATGCACCAACTAATGTACCACTACTGGGACATATACTGGGGATGTAAATTACCTTGCTTGATACCTACAGACCTTTCTACAGTGACAAATCACTGAAAGAATTGTTAAAGTCCAACAAATCTTGGCTCTGGGGGCAAAATTCAGAAAATGCCTTAAAAAAGGTAAAAGAAATCTCAACAGCTCCAGTTCTCAAGTACTACAATGGGCACAATGGTCAGTGTGGATGCAATCAGCTATGGCCTAGGTAGTGTATTGTTGCAACAGTATGGCTCATTTTATTCTCACACACTTACAGGAGCTGAAAAAATGATATGCACAGACTGAAAAGGAGTGCCTGGCAAGCATATGGGCATGTGAGCACTGTTACAGATGTTGGTGTGGACTGGGTTCATTTACAGTGATACCAAATTGTCAGAGAAAAACAGAGTTCTCACTCTCTTTTTGGGTGCAGCAAGTCAGTCCCTGTCCGTTCTTGCTCTACTTCCACAAGATCATAAACCGCTTGTAACCCTCCTCAACGGAAAAGACCTAGATCAAGCACAACTGAGATGCCAATACCTGATGCTAAGGAAAATCTGGTAGTAGCAGATACATTGTCACAGAGCCCAGAATCACACTCAACTACCTGTGAGCTCAAAGATGACATAAAGGAGTATGTGGATGCTGTGGACACATACAGACCAATGTCAGAAAAGAGACTACTCCAGCTACAAAAAGTGACCTCAACAGACACACAACTTCAGGAAGTTGTAAGTTACATTAGAGGCAGCTCGCCCAAGTATCTAAAGGATACTAAAGAAGTGACCAGAGACTACTTTGCAGTGCCTGGACAATTAAGTCAAACTGATTCACGAATAAAGCCATTGAAATTCCAAATGAAATCAGAGAAGTCCTAAATCTCATTCGTGAAGGACATCAAAGATTAATTAAATGCCGAAAATGGGCCAATCAGTCATCAGCAAGGACAAAGAATAAAGTATCTGCATGTGAACATTACAGAACAAACAGACCAACATAAGACAAAGAACTTTTAATAACAACATAAAGAACGTTTAATAACAACACTTCTACCAGACAGACCTTGAAAGAGACTAGCTACGGATTTATGCGAATTTGAAGGACATCGTTACCTGGTCATCGTGGACTATTTTCCCAGGTATATAGAAATTGTGACGGGTTGGATCACAGAAACCCCCTTGGGAGCTGCCACCCGATGTGCAAAGACTACCCCTGCTTCTGTTTTCCCTGCCAGCTCAGGACTCCAGCACCCTGTCTTGCTGAGCCAGACACCCCTGTCTAGCTTCAGACACAGATCCAGGGTCTGAATCACTTGTCCCAAAGCTGCAAGTTTACCTGAAAACAGCTCACAGTAGTGCGCTTGTCTTTAGCACTCAGATGCTCAACTCCCAATGGGGTCTAAACCCAGATAAATCCGTTTTACCCTGCATAAAGCTTATGCAGGGCAAACTCATAAATTGTTCGCCCTCTATAACACTGATAGAGAGGTATGCACAGTTGTTTGCTCCCCCAGGTATTAATACATACTCCGAGTAAATTACTAAATAAAAAGTGATTGTATTAAATACAGACAGTAGGATTTAAGTGGTTCAAAGTAGTAACAGACAGAACAAAGTAAGTCACCAAGCAAAATAAAATAAAATGCGCAAATCTATGCCTAATCAAACTAAATACAGATAATCTCACCCTCAGAGATGCTTCAGTAAGTTTTTCTCAGACTGGACATCTTCCAGGCCTGGGCACAATCCTTTCCCCTGGTACAGCTCTTGTTGCAGCTCAGGTGGTAGCTAGGGGATTCTTCATGATGGCTCCTCTTCCTCTCTCTTCTCTTCCCCGCTTTATATATCTTTTGCATAAGGCGGGAACTCTTTGTCTCTCTGGGTTTCCACCCCCCCCTCACTGGAAAAGCACCACGTTAAAGATGGATTCCAGTTCAGGTGACATGATCACATGTCACTGCAAGACTTCATTACTCACTTGCCAGCACACACATATACAGGAAGACTCACAGGTAAATACAGCCATCTGCAGACAATGGGAGTCATCAAGATTCCAAACCATCATTAATGGTCCACACTTTACACAATTACAATAGGCCCTCAGAGTTACATTTTATATTTCTAGTTTTAGATACAAGAGTGGTACATTTATACAAATCAGATGATCATACTCAGTAGATTATAAGCTTTGTAATGATACCTTACAAGAGACCTTTTGCATGAGGCATATCCCAGTTACTTACATTCACTTATTACTGTATTTTCTCTAAAACTATCTCAGTTACATTATATTGACTTATTATCAAGTTTTTATAAAACCATATAGACTGCACAACGTCACAACCGTAACAAGGGTGGACAACGGAAGCATTATAAGGATTTGCTGAAGGACAACCTAAAAAAATGTAATATTGACATTGATACTTGGGAGACACTTGCCCAGGACCGCTTAAAATGGAGTGAAGTCATACGTGATGGTCCCCTGCATTTTGAACTTGCTCACCGACAAGCCGAAGACAACAAGAGGCACAGGAGGAAGGAGAGACTGGTTTCCAGTCATGGTCAACAGCCTCCTGCTGAGCCTGAAAACATCTGCCCTCATTGTAATACAACTTGTGGTTCAAGGATTGGCCTTATTAGCTACCTGAGGACCCATAGCTCCCATGGAAGATGATCATACTCGGTAACGAGTGATCGCCCTTCATACTAACATATTATGCTTTGATGGGTCAATCCATCAGAGAGCTAATATTTTAAGAAGACTAGCAATTATATGGACTCATAAGTAGCCATTACTGCATTAACTTTGGTGAACTATAACTGAATTACAATGGAATTAGCCATGCTCCCTTGTCTAGAGTAGATAATTTTATTTTGGCAGAAAAAGGGCTGATTTCATTGCAAAACTTTATTTTTCCCCAGCACAAAAAAGTTTCATATTTGTGATGGTGTTTAATCTAAAATATTACTGGCTAACGCTGCTACAGTTTTTGGTTATTTGGATACAGAGAAAATTATGATTACCATTGTTCAAATCAACACAAGAGATCATCATACAACACCAATCACAGAGATTTCCCTCAATTCTAATGAAATGTAACTGAAGGTTCTTCAAGATGTGTGATCCCTATCTGTAGTCTACTGAGGGTTATGTGCATGTGCCATGAGCCCAGAGCTGGAGCTTTTCAAAGAAGTATTGCTCGGCTGTCCGCACATGCACCCTTGCATTGCCTCGTGGTTTCACCCGAGGCAATAAAGGGTGGGGCAGACTGTCCACATTTCCACTTCCTTCTCAACCACAAACCTACAGAGGGGAAGGAGTGTGGGATTGGAATACAGATAGGGTCCACACATCTTGAAGAACCTCCAGTTACAGCTAAATAACCTCCTCTTTGAGAGAGAGATGGTCCCTCTTGTATTTCTCTGAGAGTGTGAGGAAGATGGCAGAACTGTAGAACGGAGACCGCTGAGCTGAATGAGGCATCTGTCACAGAATCATATACCAGAGCATAGTGAGAGGAACAGGTGTGTACTGAACTCCACATGGCTGCTTTACATGGCCGCAAGGGGCACATCATGGAGCGTGGCTGTTGTTGATGTTTACACTCTCATGGAATGGGCTTGTATCTCATCTGGTGGGGAGCACCCTGACAACTGATAGCAGCACGTAATGCACCCTGAGCCCCACTTAGTCTCTGGGTGGAAATGGCCTGTCCTTTAATTCTCTCCGCTATGGCAACAAATAGCCTGGGAAACTTCTGGAATGGCTTTGACTTTGTAGGTAAAAGGTCAGGGCCCTATGCACATCGAGGGAATGAAGCCGCCGTTCCTTGTTCAAAACGTGTGGTTTTGGAAAGAAGGTAGGCAGATGTATGGGTTGGTTGAGGTGGAATTGGGAAACCACCTTTGGCAGAAACTTGGGATGCAGTCATAGTGAGACTTTGTCCTTATGGAATGTGGTGAAACTGAGGTTTGCCATCATGGCTCCCAGCTCACCAACCCTCCTCGCTGAGGTAATAGCAACAAGGGAAGTGACCTTCATGGACAGGAGAGAGACAGGACAGAAGGCCAGCAATTTGCAGGGAGAGTTCACTAAAGAGGTAAGGATTAGTTTGAGGTCCCATTGGGGAGCCCTGGGCTGAATGGGCAGATATTTACATTAAAAGGGCCTTCCTGAATCGGGTGGTCAACGGGTGGGTAAGAATTGAATGCCCTTTCCACGGGAGGATGGAAAGCACTAATGGTGGCTGCATGCACTCTGATAGAGCTGAGAGTGAGTCCCAAGGTTTTCAGGTGGAAGAAATAGTCTAAGAGTATGGAGATCTTGTGACATTCCCCTGGTGTTATCTGGACCAGTGAGCTGCTAGGTCACTCCAATCCTTGACTCTGGGAGCCAGCCTTACCCTGCTCTGCTGTAGGAAGCCCCACTCCTGGGCTGTTCACGCACAGCCTCTGGCATGTAAGCTACTCCTTGGATTGTGCAACCGAATGACACTAGCCAACATATCCGGTCCCAGACACAACCCTAGGAACCTCCGTCTTGCAGTGTCCCGTTATGCCTGCTGGACACTGCAAGCTTATATGAGTTCGTCAATTTAACAAAGAAATTGATATGTACCAGGCTTGTTATCCCAAGGGGAGTCTCTGACATGCTTCAAACCAAACACACTGCTTCAGGTAGAATAAACAAACAGATTTATTAACTACAAAGGTAGATTTTCAGTGATTATAAGTGATAGGCAAAATGTCAGAGTGGTTACCAAAAGAAAAGAAAATACAAGCACGCAGTCTAAACTATCAACCCTATTAGACTGGGCAGCAACTAGATTAAGCAGTTTTTCTCACACAACTGGATGTTACAGTCCTTAATATACAGGTTTGTTCCTTAAACCTGGGCCAGTCTCCTGTGTTGGAATCTTGTCTTCTTCTCAGTGTCTTGGTTGCTTGTAGCATAGGTGGGGGGCAGGAGAAGGGCCCAGTATGTGTCCACTTTGTCTATTTTATACCCTCAGTCCATGTGCTTGGGGAGCACAAATCCAGGCATGTCTGGGAGGCATTGCTGAGTCTCTCCAAGCAAGGTTGAGCAATTCCTCTGGTGTGGCCTCATGCAGGTGAGTCATTGTATTGTAGCTCTCTTGCTGGACAATGGCTGTTGATGGGTTGTTTGATAGCCCGCATAGCCGTTGGTTACTTTCCTTGCTGTTGCCTCTGGGGAGCTAATATCTGGCTGATTCCCCAACTTACAGCAAGTTTTAGTGACAACCATACAACACAATTCTCATAACTTCATATGCATTAACGATACACATAAATGGATACAGAAATGACTTTTAGCAGATCATAACCTTTCCCCTGATACCTTACAAGGCATGCTTTATATGTAAGATCACAATTATATGAAAATGAGGAATATGGGGGTTACACTATGCTCCCCCAAAGTATAGAATGTCACAGATTCAGGGGCAAGACCTTGCTGTAGGACCCAGGAGTGAAGCATGTCCATTTGGCCTGATAGGATCACCTTGTGGAGTCTTTTTGGCTACTGGAGAGGACATCTTGAACTGCCAATGAACATTCTTGTGCTAATAGAGTTGTCAATCCAAAAATCACGCTGTCCAGTGTAGCTTCCATGGATTGGAAGCCTAAGTCTGCTGTTGTATTGTGTCAGCCATTCCGGAAATGTCTGTAGCGGGAGTGAACATTGTTTCAGCGTGCAGAGAAGAAGAGGGAACCAGAATTGGTGAGACCAGAACAGAACAATCAGAACGATCGTCACTCTCTCCCACCTGAGTTTGTGGAGGATAAGGGGTAGAAATGTGTGTGGGTGGTGGGAACCCGCGGCCAGCACATCCTTTGCCTGCGCCACTTACTGCAGCCCCCATTGGCCTGGGATGGCGAACCGTGGCCAGTGGGAGCCACGATTGGCCAAGCCGGCAGACGCGGCAGGTAAACAAACTGGCCCAGACCACCACAGCGCTTATCCTGGCGAGCCGCGTGCCAGAGGTTGCCGACCCCTGGTGTAGTTTGTCCGGTCTGACCAATTGAAACTACAGTGTCGCCCAGTGAGTGGGCACAGAGTTCTCCCCAGAGCAATACTGGGTGCACTTGGTACCTGTGTGAGATGATTGGTATGCCTCAGCGACCAAAGATGTCAGTGATTATTCTGTTGTGCAACTCCCATTCGTGGTCAGTTGCAAAATTCTTGCTGAGAGAATCTGCAATCACATTCTGGGTGCCATGTAGGTAGGCTGCTGACAAAATAATATGGTGTTCGATGCACCATTCCCAAAGGGGAATCGCCGCCATACACAGCGCTGGGGACCTCACGCCCCCTTGTTTATGTAGTATACTGTGGTGGTGCTGTCTGACATGACAAGGATGTGGCACTAGCAGTTAGCTGGTAAGAACACGTTATGCTTTGCGTACAGCTCAAAGTTTGAGAATGTTTATGTGCATCCTGGCCTCTCGCATGGACCAGGTGCCTTGTGTCATGTGATTGCCAATGTGAGCACCCCAGCCTGAAAGTGACGCGTCTGTTATAACTGTCATGGTTGGTGAGGATGGGAGGAAGAACATCCCAAAGCAGTTTTGTATCTGGTCTGTCCACCACTGAAGAGAAGAGATGACCTCCGGTGGAACACTGAATATGGTGTCCATGGATTGGTGCATAGGGGAATAAACTCTTTGAAGCCATACTTATAGACAGCGAAGATTCAGGCGGGTGAAGAGTGTGATGTATGTGCACTCTGCCAAGTGCCCTAGGATGGAGAGACAGGTCCTGGCTGAGACCAAAGGGTTGGAGGTTATAAGGCTATTTGGTCCAGTAGGCTCTGGAATCTGTCCTGTGGCAGATAAGCTCATGTGCAGGCCAAATTGATATGAGTTCCTATGAATTCCATGGACCAAGGTACAAAGTTAATTTTTTGATATTGATGCTCACTCCTCTAGGGAGGAGAGGAGAAAAAGAAGATGGGGCATTGATGCTCGAGCTTCCTCTTTTGCCAGCAGCCAGTTGTCCAGGTATGGGAAAACAAGAATTCCATGACATTGTAGGTGAGCTGCTACCAGAGAGAAAACACTTGTAAAAACTCAGAGTGGTGGTAAGTCCGAATGGGAGAACCCTGTATTGGAAGCAGTTGAAGAATGGCATCACTGATTGGTAAGGCCACCCTTGGCAGTGAAGAATGTCTAGTAACTGGTGCTGACTGTCTTGCACCTCTTCCAGTGGGATCACAAGAGCATTGGCTATTCTCTGTAGTTCTTGAAACTGACGATAGTCATCTGCCAGGGAGGAAGATGTCAAGGATACAGCAGTGGCTGGAGATGATGAAGTGACTCTCTCTGGATACGCTGGTACTGGATTGATTGGTGCATCATCTAACATCATTTCTGAATGTCTACTGGATGAAGGGTGGGATGGTGAAACAGGGGAGTCCTCCTGAGTCAAACGAGACTGTTCCAAAAGTGACTATTGGGGCCATAAGCTCCAATATGGCCAACCTGGTTGATCCTGCTGTTGTTGTACTTGTGCCCAAGGAGCTGTATACCAGCTTCTTGGGTAAGGCAAGGGAGAAAACTGCCATAGAGCCATCGGAACCCTCTGGTAGTCATGTTCTGGAATGGATGTGACAGACTGTGCTGAACGTCTGGGTCCTCAGATTCAGAGGAGTCGGAGTCTTGCATGAATGGCAGTGCCAACGGAGCCACTAGAATGGGATGCATTGGAGAGGTATGGTCAGCAGGAGGTAGATGTAATGCAGGAGATGGTGCTCTCTGCAGAGTTGAGTGCCCGGAACAGGCAGAGACCTCGCTCCTTCCAGAGTGAACAGTTTGTCAGGGCAGGAGTGCTTCTGATTCTCCCCAGAGTCTATGGTATTTAGTCTCTTGACAGGACTGGAACTGGTAAAAGTGCCTGTCTCGGAAACTAAAATTCATGGAATACCGGCAGAGCCAAGGCAGGAGGGATACACGGGGATCCGGTGCCAGGCAAGCAGAGTGGCCTCTCATCACTCTAGTGTGTCTTGCAGTGTGTAGCTCCTCTGTGGCTGGAACAGCATCCTTCTTGGATTTAGAGGAAGACTTACTGCCATGCTTATGCACATGCTTCCAGGGCTCATGGCTAGGCCCCAATGCGGGGTCCATAGCACTGGTATTGGCAGATCCTGATGGAGGCTCCACAGTAGGGGGAGCACTCTTGGATTGCTCAGGCTGATATATGGGGTGACGGTTGTTCCCCGGCCAGGATCTGATTTCAGAGCCATGGCTACCTCCATGAGGTGCTTCTTGAGGCGGAGAGCTCGGCTTCCTGCATACAAGCAGGGAAGGAAAGGCAGATACTGCACCTGGAGGCAATGTGGGCTTCCCCCAAACAGTACAAATAGCATTGGTGTTTGCTGCTGATGGAAAATGAACAGGGGCAGGAAGCACAGACTTTGAATCCTGGCACCTTTAGCATAATCCACTACCTAGACATAGGAGCTGGGGTTGGGGAAGATGTTTGGCAGGAAAAACCGCTGAAGTGGAGTCCTAAGTTTTTAATTTAAAAAAAACTGCTAGGAATTACCAAAGTACAACAAAAAATAATAAAATCCTAACTATGAACAAAATAAGAACTGTTTTTGAAAATGTGTAACTAAGAACAAGAGGTCAGCAGAAGCTCCAACTCAGACCATGTGGCGGTGAGAAGGAACTGGAGTTGCAGAAGGTCCACCTCGCCCTTTATCACCTCAGGTGAAACCATAAGGCAATACAAGGACACATGCGTGGACAGCTGAGCAATGATACTTTGAAATGCTCTGGCTCCAGGTGCATGTGCATAACCCTCGGTGGAATACAGTAGGGACCATCACTTGAAGAAGGAGGAAATAATTAAAATCACAATGAACCAAACTATGTTGCACACAGTGCTAGTCTTGAATAAAACACTGTTAAATAAAAGTATTAATATCCTTTTGAGATTTTTACTCTCCCCCTCAAACACTTTGGATTCCCAAATAATCCACGGTAACTTAAATTTTTCAAAGATCCATGTTATTAATATCTGAAAGGACTAAGTATGACAATATGTTTAAAGAAGAATCCCAGATGTCTTAAATATCAGACACAATTTTGGCATTCCTTATATTTGTTTCACTTTTTATATATTTAATATTTGTAGATACATTTTTGTTTGAACTTTGGTGATGGAGACTTTTCAGGCATCACAATTAAATCCTTACAAAAGCAGATGCTTGACTGTTAATTCAAACCAAAAGTATTACACATTCATCACTTTTAGAACATATGTGTTAATGGGAAAGCCAAAAGAAGACAGGAGACTAGGTTGGAGGCAGAATATTCACCAGAAGAATGAGACCATTCTGTATATGTGAGCAAGTTCAAATTGGCCTAGCAATTATGAAGCCCTACAATTATTTATTTCCTGCAAAGAACCTATTTTATGCCTGAAAGAATGCACAAAAACAAGGGAATTCAAAATATTGTAACAAATGATTTAATTATTTTGGTAGTGACCCAGCTTCCTGATTACTATATAAAATTAAAGCAGAAAACAAAGAAGTGGACCTAATTATGGGTTACACAAGGTAGGTAAGGTAATATCTTTTATTGGAGAAATTTCTGTTGGTGAGAGAGACAAGCTTTGGAGTACTTTAATGTTATCGTTTAGTTAAACAAAACTACCAGAAACTCCATACCAATTAGTTATGCTAAGAGAACAACTGAGTCAAGAAGACTTAAATTGGCAATCTTGCACTTCAATTTAGGGAGGGTAAAGGAGAAGCTATTTCCAAAATGGATATTTTCCAATGACAACATTTTCCTTATGAATGATTCCATACTCAAAGTAGAAATTTCTGTAGGTCCACGTGTGAAGTCTTGCCAAGGATGCAAAGTCTATGCAGAATGCTAGCAGACCTACAGCAGCAGAGACCAATGAACTGCTAGAGGCCTATATCTTTAGAGAAGTCTCCAGTTATAATAGGGTCTTCTTTACCCCCCAAAGTGAGTTATCATTTGGAGTGGATGTAGACAGCTATTTTTCACTTTAATCTTTCATCAGGCAAGAATGAAGTGATGCTTATCAGAAGGGGGAAATGCATTTAAGAACTAGCTGAGACATTCCTTCTACCTTCCACTGTTCTACCTTCTACCTAAAGCCACCATTTGTCAAAGTGGTGCCAACCCTTTGGGTCCTGACTCCCCACTAAATATGGATGACCAGACAGCATCAGTATCTAAAAAGTCTTTTTTCACCTCTGGCTCACTAGGAAACTTCCATCCCTTTCTCAGAGATGAAGACCTGGCCACACTGATCCATGAATCTGTCACCTCCAGGTTGAATTACTGTAATTCACTGTATCTGAAACTGAATGTGAAGACAATTCACATATTCCAGCAAGTACAGAATGTGGCTGCCCCCTTTTGCACGGCTCAGAGTGCTGTGAGCAATCAGACCCATGCTTCAGCCCCTTAACTAACTACCAGTTAATTTCCACTGCAGTTTGAGGTTTTGGTCCTAATATTCAAAACAATTAATGGATCAAGCCCAGCTGCAATAAAGACTGAATTTTGAATTACAAACCACCACACCAACTGCGCTCCTCCAGGACAAGGTAGATCACAAAGGCCAGGACAAAGGTGCAGGAGACCTGGGGACAAATCATTCTTAACCAAGGGGATCCTGTAAGGGATAAAGATAGATTCCCTGGTGTCTGAACCTAACAATCAGAACCATCTACATTTTCATGAAGTTTCTGGGGACTAAAGAGAGACTGTGGGCTTGTCTAGTCAGTGAGTTTGTGCACAACAAGCTCTGCTGTAAATCACTTAGATTTACTCTGCTTTGAAATGGGAGTAGATCAAAGTGCACTAGGGAACTCTTGCGATAGCAGAGTCCACACAGCCTGTTAGTGCACATCATACTAGTGCATTGTAGATTTATTCACCAGTTTCTATGCAGTAGCTCACCATCTAAACTAGCCCTAAATGAGAAAATCCAATACTGGAAGTGTAAACTCTCATATGCAAAACTTAGGGCTCTCCTGTGGCAGATGAAAGTATGGGACCACTTCAGCCACAGACATCAGAAAGTCTCCTGCAGACAAAGAGCTAGCCTACATTAGAAAGCTTTTGCCGATGCAGCTATACCAGTATAACTATACCCTCAGAGACTGTTAGTGGAGCTGCAGCTTATATCGGCATAAGAAGATTTTTTGTCAGTATAGGTAAACTGCCTTCTCAAACAACATAAGCTATATTGGCAAAAGGACTCTTGCAGGTATAGCTGCATCAACACAGGGGGGCTTGCCGGCATAACTATGTCGGTCGCGGTGCAGATTTTTTCACACCCCTGACCGAGATAACTATGCTGACAAATCTTTGTGGTGTACACCTGGCCACAGTCACTAGGATTGTTGAAAGTCTTCACTCTCAGTGTACTTTTCTTTATCCATCTGTTCAGTCTTTTGAGATCTATCGATTCTTGTAATCCTCCCATTTTTTAAGAACAATGAAGATAGAGCACACACCAAAGGATCATTGTTCTGAGGAAACTGGCTTTATTATCCCTATATATAATAGGGATAATAGGAGAGGGAAAGAAGAACAGATGCAGGGGAGCATTGAACTCCAGGGAATAACAGTAGTAGAAAACTTCCAATACTATATGTCAAAGATTGTGAGGGCTCAAGAATCTTGAAAGTGAGCCGTCCTGTCTTTTAGAAAGATGGCTGGATGATGGCACATTCTAGAGCAGTCATGCTAAGATTTTACAGGTGCTTCTGACCTTTGTGTTGGTTCTACAGTTTCATGACTTTCTTTAGAACAAGAGTTACATTTCTTTCAAAATGTTTATTGAAGAAATAGTCTTGAGTTTTGCAAAAGGGACAAGTACTTTTTCTAAGACTTTTCTAAGTGTTATTCTAAATGAGCACCTTCATGCAAAATTAGGTGAAACAATTTGATGGGTTACAGAAGAGAATAAAATGGAAATACTAAAGAACAAGGAGGAATTCCATAAATGTTTTAAAGAAAGAATGAGGGCCAGTAAATGAAGCTGATATTATGCATTTTAGTTAAAAGACCCCATGTGTAGCTCTCTCAACTCTTTTTGATGTTTGAGGGATTAACTGTTGCAGAAAAAACAATGGACAAGAAACTTTGAATCAGTGTTTTTAAATGTAAATATTTTTGTGATTTTAAATTTGAAAAATGTATTCTCATTAATTACTTTAATCTCACATAATATATCTTGTTATGTATAAACTACCACAGTACTATTCAATTTAATATTAATCCAGCAGCAGGAATCAGCCTCCCTGAAACATTACTGATTCTTGAGGAGATTGTATCACTGCAGCTTCTTTTAGTCATATTATATCACATATCTCAAAGAACAGCTATAGTTTCTTACTCACCTCTTCAAAGGTACTTCTGACAACTTAGATCTAGAGTTCATAAACAGCCTCAGTTTCATGTTGACAATATTTCCAAGTACCTAATAGAAAAGAGAATTTTTCCATATTAAAAAATGGGTTTGGGTAGTTAATCAAATTTCTTTGGCTTTGAAAACAAACTATTTTCTTGACAAATCTTTTTTCCCTCTGTGATGCGGTGTATTAACTCCACACTAGAACTGAAGGGGTTAAGGAGCAGTTCTCAGCCCAGGTGACTCCATTCCCCTGAACCTGCAGACCATGCTTCAGCTAGAGCAAGGGGCTTTAAATGGAGCCAGACAAATCAGATGGGGGCAGATGAGGGAACAGGGCAGATCTGCCCTGAGATCTCCTGACCAAAGCTGCTACAGAAGTCTCTACTGGGAAGGGAGGAACTACCTCAGCAACTCCCAAACTGTGGATCAGTAGATGGGGTCATGGATCCAAGGGGCAAGATTTCGCTTGTGAGACAATGATGGCCACAAACATGTCTGGGCCTACTCCACAAATGTCGCACCTCTCCTAGCCTGACATTTGTGGAGCAGATCCAGGCTGTGTGGAGGTGGCTGTGCGAGCGCCACTTGGCCATTAGCACCATCCAGCTGTGCAAGTATCCACGTGAGAGACTTGAACCCAGAAGACCCTTATTTGTGGGCAGCAAGCTTATCAACAGAGCATTCTCTCTGCTTGAGCTGGTAAGAGCCTATGCTACCCTTTTCTGAGATGGGAATCTGCAATGTCTTGTAAACTCCTTAAGGCAGGGCTCATATCTTCCTTTATACGACCCTGAGTACCCTGTTGGCACTCAGTAAAGAACTGTTTTAAGTCGCTGTCTCTGTGCTGCAAACTCCTGGCTGACAATGAAATTATTTAGCCTCCCACACAGGTGATGACTGAGCATCTCAGCCAGATGAATCAACAGTTTGAAACCTTTTCCCCCTGATTTGGACAGGTCAAAGTCTGACTGTGTGTGAAATCCCTTTCATTGCAAGCCTGATGCCATGGATTTGCCAGCAGCTCAAATCAAACAGCTCATCAAAATTTCCTGCAATCGAGCCTTGAGAGGAACATATGTCCAACTTTCTCTCCCAGAGATCTGGTTCACTGTCAAGAATGACTATACTGCAATCTCAACACATGCCTTGAAACTGATGGTGCCATTTGCAAGCACATATATGTGTGACGCTGGATTCAGTGCGCTTGTGTCCATCAGGCCACAATATCCATCTACCATTGATGTCACATCAGAGATTAGATGTGCAATTTCTAACATGCTGCCGGACTTTGAGAAGCTGTGTCGCAACATGCAAGACAATGTCCCACATTAAAGAGCACTAATTAACATGCTGAATTCCTTGAATTGCTTGGTCACTGTGTTGCCTGTGCTGACAGTAAGTCTCAGAATGGGGTCATGCAGGCAAAAAGTTTGGGAACCCTGGGCTGAAGATTGTTACCCTCACTTTTTTCCCTTTTGCTATCTTAAGCTGGACGTTGAGACTGTGGAGGAAATGGTCCAGGGAGGCAGTCTTGAGATATGTCCTGGTGCCTGACATTGGTTGTCTCTCATAGGGCCCTGGGTCAGAGTCTGGTGGAGTAGGAGGGCTTGGGGTTCCCTAACCAACACCCTTCCACCCCTCTCAGGAGTAAAGAGAAGAAAGAGACACTGGAAGTCTTGTGGCAAGGGCAAGCCACCTACAGGAGCTAGGAAACAGACTGAGGCTCCTTCCGTTTTAAGGACACAGGACCCTCTACAGTTCATTGGACACTGCTTCCGCTAAAAAGGGAGTTGAGCTAAATTGGGCTGAGCTGCCACCCACCAAAAGTCAGGCCATCCCAGTTCTGGAGGAGTTGCCAACAGGAGGCACCAGAGACCCAGGGGGAAATTGAGGGTCAATGACTTAAGCACTAGGTAATGCCACTGCTAAGCCCGGCCTCCTGTCAAACCCTTTCTAAAGCTTCAGTAACAATCAGTATATATCTTAAGAATTCTTTCAGTTCTAAGTATCTGCATTAAAGAAAGATTATTGTCAGTTAAGTTAGGTAAAATATAGACCTGCCCTAAAATTAGTTCTGATCCAGCTTGGAATGTCCTCCATATTCTAAATTTTAATATGTTTTTCTCCAAAATATTAACAAAATATTAACAAATTATTTTTTTAGAAACAGCTGTTGTCTTCATCTCCTTGCATTATGTATTAAAACTTTTTTAATCTGTACCTCCCAGTTTAAAGATAATGTTTTCTCTCTTATGAAATCTATATTGGTTCTGCAACAGCAAAGTAGCAAACATTAAAGAATTATGCTGATATTACCAATGATAGATTAAACTCTTCATCCCAGAATTTTTGAAGCATTTCCACCTACTCTCTTATTTCTTTCTATCTGTTTGTAGTCATTTCTAATGCACCCATCTCCATAGTATTGGTACATAGTTGCTATTTACAAAATGAGAATAAAACTTCTTGCTCACATTTCTTTTGTTCTGTGGACAACTCAATGTTTAATGATGAATTCTCTGGTGATTATATAAAGGAAAGCAGATAAATATAACAGCAATTAAAACTGAAAGGTTAACATTGTTCAGAGTCATAAGGCTGTTTTCTAGTATACTTAGGCTGCATTTGGTTCAAGGAATCTAGTTTGGCTTATTAAGTGTCATACTTTCTCAGACTAGTTTTCGAATTATCTGGAACTCCTAACTGTGACTTTGTAACCTATCAAAAGCCTGTTCATCTTCTTATAGTCTTAATACGCGACAATTTAAATTTTCTCCAATACAGTATCATGAGACTAGTTTGAAGTGACAACCAAATGACACAAGGTACTATAAAAATGGAATACTTTCACCAGAGCACACAAATCGAATGATTTTGATTAAACTGCTCATAAATGATTGGGACGCTAATCATTTACTGGTGAATGACTCCTTAATTTTTTTGTTGCACTACATAACACACAGGATTTATGCCATGGATAGTTACCATTATAATTATTTGTAGAACACCGGGAAAATGTTTGGTGCTTTACAAAACAATATATAAATATAAACCCAGCACAGAAGAGCTTATGGTCTTGATGCCAGACATATACAAGACAAGATACCCAGAGATGGCCGAACTTAAAATCTTTTTCCTTTAGGTTTTATATGTGTATGTGCTTATTTAAACAAACACACTCTTCTGGAGGAGGTGTAATGGTTTAATGTTTGTAGGGCATAATGAAATAGGCAGAGCTGAATAGTTTTTCAAGAGAAAATGCAGTTTCTGAATATTTTTATTTGGTTTGTTAAACTGACTCAAAATGTTTTGTTTTGACTCATTTCAACATTAAACTGCAACTCCTATCACTGCAAGTTGCCTCTTGGGAGATGAAGTTCAGGTCTCCATTCTCTCTCGGGCTGGACTCCCTAGGTGGGTGGCATCTTTCATGATGCAAGGCAGCCTCCCCCTTTGACTAAGTGGCATTGTGCATCATGGAAGTTACACAGCTGCAGGTATATCATGGGAGATGTATTTGAGCCAGGGAGTCCAGTTCATAAAGGAGAACAGGAACATCAGACCTGAACTACAACTCTCAGGAGGCAATGTACCACAACAGGAAAATACAGTTTGTGCATCAATCCAAAACAAAAATATTTTGATTCAGAAACATCATAATGTTTCATTTTGATTGAAAATGCTGAAACTTAATATTTCATCACTTCTGAACTGAATTTTTCAGAACGATTTGTTCTCTGACAAATTGATATTTCAACCTTTTGTTCCAATTTGGGACAAAAACAAATGTTGAAATATCAGAATTTCCCATGAGATCAAAATTTTGCTTAGCTTCATCCTCAGGAGAGTTATGAGTGAGAAGCAAGTCGGAGTCCAGTGTACCGAGATTGGAAGGACATTCCATGCTCAGGGAACATAATGGGAAAAGGCATGAAAATGGGAGTTGAAAAAAGGAACAACTTTGTGAGGCTTGCATCACTTTCAAGGGGAAGGAGGTAAAACAGACTGCAACAGGAATTAAGATATGCTAGGGCAAAATTGTGGAGGGCCTTGAAGTCAAAGCAAGAAATTTAAATTTCACATGGGTAGTCTTAAAGGAATGGCATAATATGACTAATGAGAAAGGAAGGTAATTTTAGCAGCTTTGTATCCATGGTATTCTCAAGATCAGGGGTTCTCAACCTTTTTCTTTTTAAAGCCCGCCCATCCACAGCCCACCTGTGCCAGAACAATTGTTTTTCTGCACATCCAGTAGATTAAAAGCTATATTAAATTGAAAGTCATACAGTTAAACACACATACACATAATATAAAGAAGAAATGGATAATATAAGTCCACAAATAAAAAACTGAAGATTAAGTTCAAATACTTATATGCCTGTATTTCCCCACTGCGTGGGGCTGAAGCCCAAGTCATGCCACAGGGGGCTCCCTATGGTGTGAGGCCCCAGGCAATTGCCCTGCTTGCTACCCCCTAATGACTGCCCTGCTGAAGCCAATAGGTTTCAGCATATCATGCAGGAAAATTAACACGCTCTCTGGTTAAGGGGGGGGGGGCAATGTGTCCAGACAGAGCAAGGGGAAACAACATTTATTTTCTGTATGCTCTCTGATTTATTTTAGCAGACCCTCTGAAACCTGCTCAAGGCCCCCCAGGAGGCCATGAAACCCCAGTTGAGAACCGCAGCTCTAGATAATCAACAGTTACACACAATAGAGGACTGTTCTTGGATATTCTTAATAGTACTAGCCACCCAAAGGAACATCCATTCACGCACTGAAATGAGGTTAGATTTTATGGATATATCTTCTAATGAAGACATTAATTTTTTATATCGTTAAACGTATATTTGACCATTTAAGTTAAACTAATCTGTCAGATAAATGTTAGGCTGTAATTTTTTTTTATATATTTCAGTACATACATGTAAAAATAAGAAAAAAAAACATGCTTAGTACAAGATAAAGTACACAAAACTACAAATTAAAAGAAATTGCCATCATCTTACAATCAATAAATGTGCCATCTTCTGTGCTTCTCTTGTTAAAGGATCAACAATAGCAATAACATCATAGAATGGTTCATTCTGTTGAGGATCTATTTTTACTATGCTGTTAAAAAAGATGTAAAACGTAAGTGAAATGAAAAATTCTAAATTAAGCTTGTGGAAATAACAATCATCAACGGTTTTCTTAGTTCTGAATTTATCATATTTTTAGCACTTTACATCACCTTTAAGAATTTTTCAATATAAGACATTGCTCCAAACATTTATCAGAGTCTCCTTGTGAAGTGTCCAGAAAAGCACAGTATGAACAGAAATACTTACCTTTCTGTTCATTATAAACCTTTCATGAAAGCAATATCAGCCAGAATCTTCCTCAGGTTTCCATCACCACAGTGTAGTGGTGTGGCCACCTACCGAGCGTTCCTTTGGAGCTGACTTTGGGACTCCTCCCACTGTAGCTGGTTGGAAAATTGTACCTCCTGCTGCTTTTGCAAAAGTTGCAGGAGGAAGGTCTGGGTCTTTTGCTACTGATCAGCTCATAGACAATTTTCTCCATCTTTCCTATATCCATTTCGCTCCTTGGGGGGAGGGTCTTTGATCCTGCTGACTACACAAGTTTGTGGCTGCCTACTGAGCACCTCCTCATAGCCAGGGGTTGCTTTACAGACATCCTGCCCCTATTACCCGCTCAAATACTCCAGATAGTCTATTTTGTAACTCACAGTAGCCCTTTCTTGGGCTAGTTTAATGTCAAATAAAATTTACACAAACCTCAGAAACCTTAGTCATAAAATAATCCAAACAGTCTTTAATATAATGTCCAAAATCATAAGCCCAACCTGAAACCACCAGTCCCCAGCACCACTTTATCCCTTTCTCTAACCTGAATCATCAGATTTAGAAAGTATCAAGGGTCAACAGTGACAGAAATTTGATTTAAAACATTAATAAAAATGTTAAATATAATAGAACGGAGGAACTTGTTTGTTCCTCCTAGACAAGGATTTGTTTTGACAAACCAGATTAAAAGGAGATAATGTATTAATCAGAGGTCCTTGATTAGAGGAAGCTGGAGCCATAGGAATGAATAGTAGGCCCTCATTAAATGCATAAGATAATAAATCATGGATTGCAAATATGATTAGTGAATTCCCACTATTTTTCACTAAACAACGTATCAGTTAGGTGCTGCCAGGAGTGTAACCAGTGCGAGTGATGTTTCACATCCTACAATCCCATGGGAGAGTACTATGTCACCTCAGGTTCTCAGTGTGTTTTGATCCAGGGCCAAGGTACTTGCAACTGGCTGCTGGTGCTGCTCTTCTTCCTCTCACTATGCTACAAAGGCAGGGCCAGACTCAGTACGCCATGGCAGTTTTTCCAAATGAAACTGAACAGGAACTTGGGAGTGATGATTACAGGAGGATAAATGAGTCTTCAGGAAGGTTCTTCTGTTACTCTCTTCTTCGGTCATGGTTCTAATGCTGCCCTTTCTACCTTTGAAAACTTAACCTGTTTCTGCAACTAGTCATTAGAAGAAAGTAAATCTAAAGATGGCTACCATGAGCTTACCATTAATGAGAAGACAGGAGTCCCCCTCCTCTTGCCTCACACTTCTTGTCCTTCCAATAAAGATTTACAGATGTGAACCTTAGTATTTTCCAGTTTCATTTAGCAACAGAAAGATGCCAGTGGCATACTGACTTTCATTGGCTCCTCATGTTTCAGGTCAATGAGATGGGGTAGCAACAAACACAGACACTTAAACTCACTGCTTAAGGCTCCCAAACAAATGTAAATCTGCCTGCTGGCTTTTAATATATTCTTGTAGCAGCCAAAGCACAACAGTGAGAACCTACCCACCCCTACTGCAAATAGAGTTGGTGGTGAGAGCAGTACCATCATCCATCTGCAGGTGACATAGTCTTGTTTGAGGACAGTGCTGAGTGCCAGAAGTGTGAGCAGAGGTGACATGCTGCTAATCCCCGACTCCAGGAAATGAATAACATATATACTAACCTTGCAAACAATAATCAGTAATCCACAAAATTCAATAATCTCTACTGGGGCTTTCCACATCAGTGCAGATTAGTGAGGCTCTCTTGTAGCTGTAGTTTTCCTGCGATTTTGTTTAACTACTTTCAGGTTTTTAAATTAGTAAGTAAATATAATGTTCTGATTCATCTTCTTCTTCTTCTCTCCCAGTACCCCCACTTCCACTCAATATAATTCTATTTGTCACTTTTTTCAGTGTTGATTAGAAATAGATAAAATGTGTCAATCTTTTGCCATTACTGACTAATATACGAGTAGTGAAATTAAGATGGACTGTGTTGCTCATTGGTTTCCTGAACTGTTTACACAATCACAAAATCAGTTTCTTCTTTTAAAACTACAAATGTTTACTGAAGTTCTGGAAGACTGGATACAGTACTTGAAGCATTAATAATGTTTAATATTAAGATGCAATAGCTATATATACATTATGATGAGAGACTGAACTTACCTGTGTTGCTCTTTGAGAAATTCAACATTTTGTCTAATGACTGTTTTAGGCAATGAAGAGAGAAGGGCATCCACTTTCATAATCAAATCACTGCCACTAGTACAATAAAACAAACTTAGTTAATATGTGACTTTTCTAATAAAAAGGGAATAAAAGATTCATTTTCAATGTATATCTGTGTGCATAAAAGACTGCAAAAATATGTCAAGTAACAGAGGGGTAGCCGTGTTAGTCTGAATCTGTAAAAAGCAACAGAGGGTCCTGTGGCACCTTTAAGACTAACAGAAGTATTGGAGCATAAGCTTTCGTGGGTGAACGTCTGATGAAGTGGGCATTCACCCACGAAAGCTTATGCTCCAATACTTCTGTTAGTC